>NC_053155.1:260751457-261051457 GCF_016835505.1 Polypterus senegalus | reverse complement strand
GAGTGGAGAGGCACAGAATCCAAGTTGCTTATAGTCTACTGTAAAGTTTCCACAGTTATTGATGATTTGGGGAGCCATGTCATCTGCTGGTGTTGGTCCACTGTGTTTTATCAAGTCCAAAGTCGGTGCAGCCGACTACCAGGAAATTTTAGAGCACTTCATTCTTCCCCCTGCTGACAAGCTGCCAAAAGTACCAGTACCTAGTTTAATGACCATGGTATCACTGTGCTTCATTGGTCAGCAAACTCACTTGACCTAAGCCTCATAGAGAACCTATGGGGTACTGTCAAAAGGAACAACAACAACATTTATTTATATAGCACATTTTCATACAAACCGTAGCTCAAAGTGCTTTACATAATAAAGAATAGAAAAATAAAAGACACAATAAGAAAACAAAATAAATCAACATTAATTATCTTTGAATAAGAGTAAGGTCCAATGGCCAGGGGGACAGAAAAAACAAAAAAAAACTCCAGACGGCTGGAGAAAAAAATAAAATCTGTAGGGATTCCAGACCATGAGACCACCCAGTCCCCTCTGGGCATTCTACCTAAAACAAGGAATATGAGAGACACCAGACCATAACACCTCAGCAGTTCCACAGGCTGATCGCCTCCATGCCACGCCTCATTGATGCAGTGATTCATGCAAAAGGAGCCCCGACCAAGTATTGAGTGCGTATGTGGACATACTTTTCAGTGGGCCAACATTTCAGTATTAAAAATCTTTTTTTTAATTGGTCTTATGTAATATTTTTTTGAGATACTGAATTTTGAGCTATCATTACCTGTAAGCCATAATCAGCAAAATGAAAAGGAATAAATATTTGAAATATATCACTGTGTATAATGAATCTATATAATATTTCACTTTTTGAATTGAATTATTGAAATAAATTAGCATTTCGATGATATTCTAATTTATTGAGATGCACCTGTATTAACGCAAAGGTTTTGTTGCACTGTTCTCCCACATATACAGTGCCCACCACAAATTTTGGGACAGACACATTTTTCCGTGATTTACCCTGTACTCCACAGTGTAAAATTCCAAATCAAATAATTAAGACATGATTAACGTGCACATTGCAGAAATTAATTTGGTCTCACCATGTGGAAATGACAATACTTTTTTCTACATGGTCCCCCATTTTAGAACACCATAATGTTTGGGACCACTGGCATCACAGGTGTTTGTGATTATTCAGGCGTGTTTCATTGCTTCATTAGTACATGCATAAGATTTCTTAGGCTTGATTTTCCTCGTTGGAATCTGTAGTTGCCGTTGCTCAGCATGAGGACAACAGCTTGCCAATGAAAATCAAAGAAGCCATTATGAGGCCGAAGCACAAGAATTAAACCATTAAAAACACTGGCAAAACCTTAGGATCACCTAACTCAACTGTCTGGTATATCATTAGGAAGAAAGAATGCATTGGTAATCAACTGATAGGCCAAAAGAGACCTCTTTTGACTGAAGAATTCTCACAGTGGTAAATGATAAAGCCCCAAACTCCTGTCCAACAGGTCAGAAACAGTCTTCAGGAGGCAGATGTGCATGTGTCAGAGAGTACTATCGGCAGAAGATTTAATTAATGGAAACACAGAGTCCACACTGCAAGGTACAGACCATTAGTTATCCATAAAAGCAGGATGGCCAGATTGCAAAAACATACTTAAAAGAGCCTGCAGAATTCTGGAAAAAGGTCTTGTGAACAGACAAGATAAAGATGAACTTGTATCAGAGTGATGGTGAGAGCAAAGGTTGGAGATGTAAAGGAACTGCTCAATATCCAAAGAATACCACCTCATCTGTTAAACATGGTGGTGGGGGTGTTATGGCTTGGGCATGTATGGGTGCCCACATGTATTGGCACGTTTATTTTCATTGATGATGCAGGTGCTGAAAGCAGTGGCACAGTGAAATCTGAGGTATATAGAAACATCTGCTCAAGCTAGTGTAAATGCCCTTAAACTCATTCAATGGTGCTTCATCCTACAGCAAGTTAATGATCCCAAACATACCTTTAAGGTAATACAGGGATTTTTCAAAGCCAAAATATGGAAAAAATCTTGAATGGCCAATCCAGTCACTTTATTTAAATCCATTTGAGCATGCCTTCCATACACTGATGAGAAAACTTAAGGGGACAAGCCCCTGAAACAAGCAGGAGCTAAAGATGGCTACATTACAGGCTTGGGTACTAAATTTGACTACTTTAACAGACCTACCATTGCTGTGCCCCATATATTATGGTGCCCTGAGAAGGGGTGGGGGGCATGTAGAAAAAGTGCTGTAATTTCTTCATGGTGTGACTGAAATATGTATAATCACCTCTGTATTGTTTGATTTGTAATTTCAAATTGTGGAGCAAAGGGGTAAAACAAGGAAAAATGTGTCTTTGTCCCATAAGTGTTTAGATCAGCTGATTCAATTCATTCTTTTAAAAGGCCTTTAACTTAACCTAACATTTTTCCCCTTCATTCAGTTTGCCTTTCTGTCCAGATATGCAGGATAATTTGTGTGTGTGTGTTATATCACAAATTATGTTATTTGTTCTGGCTTTTCTTTTAGTGCTGAATTTACTATTTTACTCTGGCTTATTGTGTTTTATTCTATTTAATGCTTTGTATCTCCTGTATTTATTGCAGAAATATTTATTCCCAATGTTACATATACCCTGCTGTTGAAATAAGTGCTTTGAGCATGAGGAAGGTGCTATATATAAAAAATGTATTATTATTATTATTATTATTAAATATTGTATTAAACATTGTTCTGTATATTTTACTATACAATATGTTTTAAAAGCGTTTTGAATTATTTGCATGACTTCCATGTTATGAGGAGTACCAAAGTGAATTGATCATTTGTTTCCATTTAGTATTATAGTTTGCATTTTCACTTGCATTTTTTTTTGTAGCTCGTTTTCTGTGTTAGTAATATACCACAATAATCACTCTGTCATCTGGCATATCAAGCAATTAGTTTTAAAACATTTAAATGTTAGCATTTTGTTGTGATGATTGCAACATTAACAATATGCAATATGCCATGATAGATGTCCGTCAGTGAATATTCAGTTTGAGGTCAAAACTGTAATGTGCTTTTTTTTCTTTTTATTGCTAAATAATTAATGATGTTCTGCTGTCATTATCTGTCTTCCTGTTGGTTTGGTGTTAATGTTGCTGTTATGTACAGGGTAAGCCAAAAAGAAGTACCACATTTTTGAAGGTCACTGCACTAGGTAGAGGCGGCTGAATGGGTTGGGGTGAGGGTTCTGTGATAGATGATCCCTTGTAGTTTTCATTTGGCAACATGCCTTGGTCTGGTGTGCACTGTGTTTTCGCTGTTAATGTTCTTCAAAAACAACCAATCCATCACTATACAACATACCTTCCGAACACACTTCAGCATTCCTCCTAATAATGACGTCCCAAATCGAAAAACAGTTCTTCAGTGGGTGGCTGAATTTAGACAAGTGGGTACAATATTGAACAGAAAATATCCAGGCCGTTCTCAGACTGTGCAAACGCCTGAAAACATCCAAGCTGTTAGGGCATCCATTTTGCAGTCTCCTAGCTGTTCAGCACACAAACATGATTCTGCCTTAGACATTTCCAACGTGTCTTTGAGGAGGATTTTGCATGAGGACAATTAATTTTCATCCATACAAAATGATGGTAGTGCAGGAACTCTTTGAGAGAGACTGGTAGACCGTTCGAGATGCCATTGTCACTTGCAGCGACAAGATGCATTTCCATTTGAATGGTTGTGTAAATAAGCAAAACATTTGCTGTTGGGCTGAAACACACCCTTGTTACTTCATAAGAGACCCCTGCATAATGAACGTGTTACAGTTTGGTACCCCGTTGCAGAATTTGGCATTGTAGGCCCTTACGTTTTTGAAGACCTGTGGAGTAACGGTCACTGTCATTTCGGAACATTACACTGAAATGCTAGAGAACTTTTTGCGGCCACAACTGGAAGAAATGGGTGTGGTGGATGCCTGGTTTCAATTGGATGAAGCAACAGCACATGCAACACGGAGATCCAAGCAAGTTTTGCAGGAGATGTTTCCGGGGAAGCTGACCTCCCTGAGCAATGATGTCGGGTGGCCTTCACGTTCGCCTTATATCACTCTGTTTGATTTCTTTTTCTGGGGCTATTTCAGGACGAAGGTATACACAAACCAGCCTCAAAACCTTGAAGCCCTCAACAATGCTATTTGCCATGAAATCACTACTATTCCCCTTTAAATGGCTGAACGAGTCATACAAGCGTTCAGAAATCGACTCGAAGAGTGTTATCGCTAATGATGGCCACCTTCTTGAAGACATCATTTTTTTTAAACACAGTGGAAAAAAAATGTATTTTGTATACCCTTCATTGTGTCGTAATGAAATTTATTTTATTTTGTAGCATTTTTATAGAATAAATGTTTGAAATGTGGTACTTCTTTTTGGCTCACCCTGTATTTGCCCATGATTGTTAGTCTTGTGGCACTTATGAATTTCTTTGTGAGCTGATTTATGATTTAATTGTAAAATGTACTCTGTATTGATTATAGTTCTGTAATGATACAGAAATATTTGGAACATCAGACAAGACAGGACCTGTCCCGGCCCACTTAACTGACACCTCTGCAATTTCACCAATATAGTAAAAAACCTATGGACGCTTTGGGTTGTTTTTTGTCCTGAAGACGTGGACAGCTTTTTTATTTCTATAATTCTTTCCTTTATTAACTTATAGTGTCAGCCTCAGTTATAAAGAATTTGATGCAGAATTCTATAGATCAGCATTATTGTATGTTATGTGCCATCTATTGGAATGAAAAATGCAATGCATATTAATTACTACATGCATTACAAATTATATTCCAGTAGATGGCACAACATAATGCTGAAATTAAAGAAGAGAGTGTAATGGACAGGAAGAAATCAGCTTTTATCATATAGATAGTAATCATTAATATTTTATACATCTGTTAGGAAGTTAATGTTATACTGATTGTACACTTTATTAGGTGCACCTAAATGATAGTCAAATGGTTTCTAACAATTTGTTCTGGTCCATGTCTGTACCAGTATATCCCAAAGTTGTGATAAATAGCTGTTGGTGGATTTCTATCTAGAATAGCTTGTTGTAGCACATGCTGTGATAAGTTTTGTATGGGTACTAAAAATCAAATCTAAACCTATCTGTTATCACTGGAGTTTGTACCCAGCCTTACCCATACCTAATGAAGTTTAATACCTAGTGAAGTTTATAGTCATACATCTGTACAATAGACTTCCATTTCATGACATTGAACAACTCTTCATTAATGTTTAATAGTAAATAAAATTAGAAATGAGATAAAATTTTGTTGTTTTGAATTTCATGATGCAAAATACTGCCAATGATATTTGGCATTGTATCATGCATTGTGTGTGATATCACCACATGACTGAAATGGAACACATAACCAAATGTCTTTCATCAAAAGCCGGGAATTTAATGATCTGATTGAAAAAACTAGAGTATTAATATGACAAACTGATTGTACTTTGGTAGAACCGTGATTATTTTTCTATATAATGATGCAAAATTGAAGGTTGTCGGTGTGTAACATTGACTTCATTATCATTTGAGTGTGGTTTATTGCAACACTGTTTCATGAATGCACCACTGCATTCACAGGTTTGTTTTCAAAATGAATGATATTGGGACTGACAAAGCTCATACTTTTCCATCATATTGGAATAGGTCGAATGATATATTCAAATGGTACTGGGAGCACCAAGCTGTAGGTATTGCTGCTTTTGAGCCACTGATGTGAGAGAATGAGTGCTTCAGATGGCAATACATTTATCATTGATACTGATTCAGAAATTGGGGTATATTGTAGCAAGGAGGAATTGTACAGCAGTGGACTTGCACTGATCTCAACAGCAGTGAGGCTGGGACATGATTGCAGCGTTCGCAGGTTGGATCTTGCCCTGGAAACATTTTGGACAGCGAGACAAATGTGCTCGATATATAATTTTGAGTTGAATAATTGAAGCAAAATGACACCTTTTATTTAGGTAGCCAATAAAAGGTGTCATTTTGCTTGGCTTTCTCTACATTCATAATGGCTAACACGGTACAACACCCTAGTACTACAGAGTTGAATAATTGTATTCTTTGCGCATATGGAGCTTGAGTGAAGTCACTACATTGCTATTTTCCACTCCTTTTCTGATTAATTGATTGAGATCTTTTTCCCATTGTCCTCTTGGATCTTTAAAAGAGAAGGGACTGTAAAATAATTTTATATATTGCAGAGATGGTGTCCATGTCCTTGAAATTGAGCAATATTTTTTCCGGCATGGAGGAGGGTGTAAGATGAGGAAAATCAGACAGGTTCTGTTTAACAAAGTTCCTAATTTGAAGATAGTGAAAGAAATGTGTAGCTGGAAAGTTAAATTTGGAATGTAATTGTTCATAGGATGCAAATATGTTATCTATATAAAGATCTCTAAGCAATTTAATCCCAAATCTTTTCCAGATATTAAAAACTGCATATTTTTGTGAGGGTTGAAAGAGGTGGTTCTCTTGCAGAGGTGCCACAGATAAAAGATTCCCCATCTTAAAATGCTTTCTACATTGGTTCCATGTTCTGAATGAGTGAAGCACAATTTGGTTATTAGTATATTGCCGATAACTTGCATTTATTCTTAATTTCTCCTTGTTCTCGAGATGGGATTTAGATTTGATGTGGCCATTGCAAGTATCTTTTCATGTCCAGTCTATGGTATGCTGGCAAAAACGTTGTTTTCCATATTCATAAAAGTTAAGCTTATGTTTCTTAGTTAGGGGTATCTGAAACTGCTTGGTTCGACATTTTCGTCTGTCTTCTGCAACTAGCTAACTTGCATGCCTTTATTGAGAAAACATAAAGAAACATGCACACAAATGGATAGAGGCACGAATGAATTTCTATAAAGAATTGCGTTTGCTGAAAAACAACAAACTAGACAATAGTATCTGGGTGATAGAACTACAGATTACTCAAAACGTTTAATATATTGGAAGGTTTTATAACAGTTGCTCCTTAAGTTTCGAACCTTTGGAAATTTCTGTTTTTAAATCTAAAATCTGTTTGCATGTGTTAATTCTGTGATTCCGTCTGTGTTCCCTGTATCAGTAGAAATCATAGGGCCCTAAATAAGTTAGTTAAATTGGCAGATGACATTAAGCTAGACAGTTTAGCAAATAATCAACAATCCTTTGAATTATTACAGAGGGACTTGGACAGCATACAGGCTTGGACCGATTTGTGACAGATGTAATGTAAGTGCATGCAATGTATTACACATAGGAAGTAAAAATGTTAGATTAGAATAAACAATGGGAGGTATAAAACTTATGAGAAGAACCTAGATAGAGGTCATAGTGAACTTGTTACAGGTAACTTCCAAATAGTGTTGAGAAGCCAATAAGAAGGCTAACAGAATGTTAGGTTATATTGCATCTGTAAAGTACAAGTCGCGGGAGGTTATGCGCAAGTGTTATAACACACTGAGGCTGCACCTGGAGTACTGCATGCAGTTTTACTTTTGGTCTTTAAAAATTACATAGAAAAACTAAACAATGTCCAGAGAAGAGCGACTAGGCTGATTCCAGGACTGCAACGTATGATTTATAAGGAAAGACTAAAGGAGTTGAATTTAGTTTAAGAAATTAGTTCAGTAGATTACAACTGTTACTTTAAATTGAGTTCAACAAGAACACACATTACAATTCATTTTTTTCATTTAATTTCATGTCAGAGGTATACATGTTTTTGAACCATTTTTGCTGAAAAGCAAAGCTAAACAGCTACAGATACATGCTTTACTTACTCCAGGGCTTCCAGTTTGCATTATGGCATCTGTTATACTGACTGTTGTTTACATGAAAACTCAACCCACGCCAGCTTTCATGAACTGAAAAGCAAAGAAAGATAGTGCCAAGAATCTGTGATAAAGATTAATTACTTCCAAGTTTGTTTGGTTGTCATGAACAAACCCAAGCAATACACAAGATAATTTTTTTTCTAAAATCTGAAACTTTTTACCTTTCCAAGTGGTATGTTTGGTAAGTTTTACGGTTTTCCTTTCTTATTTCTTCTGGTGCCCCAAAGACTGTCTTGAAAGGCAGCTGGACGAGAAATGTTTTTTATTTTAAATTTACAAATAATGCTTATGTCACAAACACAAGTTTCCAGGACTAAATTAATGTATGTATGTTGTTATTTTGTAAAAATAACTTAAACTTAAAAAATACCAAACATACCCTTTAATCCACTTTCATTTGCAGATCATGGTTAAAGTCATAATACATTAATTAAATATCTCTTCATACATGTGACTTCTATCTTGAAACTAGCCCTCCATATCTTTTGTGCTGGAGTTTAGGAAACTCTAAAGGCACCTGTCAAACAGTATATGATTATTGTCAAATAATCTAGGCTTCAATATGTAAATATAAGAAGGCATGACTGAGTTGATTGGTGGTACTTATTTGGGCTTGTACTCAAACTTTTCACTTGTATTAGATTATTGTATGTTAGTCTTGAAACCACAAAAATACAAATGACAAACACTTTTATCTTAGGTTGTAATAATAAACAAGTATTTGAGTCCCATTCGGTTTGCTTGTAGGACAACTTGATGGTGCTTGGAATTGTATTTTTTACCCTAACCCCTAATTACCTGAAGTACTGAAGACAAGGAATGATTTTTGTTAGAATTCAAGATATGAGAAAAATGTTTCACTTGAATAAAAATGTACAGTTTTCTTTTATTTTTGCCAAAACAGAACTACAGTACTGTACATCAAATTCTTTTTTTTTTTTTTAAACCGGGGTTTTGTGCGTCAGTCATTGGTAAGAAGAACTGCTATAGTCAGAGTGAATATTTTTCCAAAATTGTTCTTTTTCAGTGGTTTCCCTTTTAATAGATTTAACATTTTTTTTAAGACATCCATCTATTTTCTGAACTTATTTAATTTAGTATAGGGAGACATATTCAATCCTTGCAGCACAAGACACAAAGCAGCTACTAATGTTGGACAGGTTGCTAGAAAATAAATAAACCACCTTAAAAAATCTAATGTTTTGGCCCTCCCCAGTTATGAATTGTGTTGTTAGTTACTAAATGGTCAGGTTCTGATAATTTGGTGTTTGTCATATGCAAATCAATTCATACTCTAATCTGTTAAGGAACAAGCAAGTTGTATATTGCGAATAAGGCGCTATTTAGTGCCCGAACCAACACAGATTGGAAACAGGAGGCACGGGTAAAATAAACAAAATATTTATTTTTTCTTCACCTGTGGGGCACATCTTCCCCATGAACCTAACAGGCAATACACAGTCCCAAACACACAGCAGTCACCAAGCACTTTCTCCTTTCGGCATCACCACTCCTCCCAGGCAACCTTGTCCTCTTCCTTCTCCCGACTGCAGCCGCTGAGTGGTGGTCGCTGACCCCTTTTATAGTTCACCCGGAAGTGCTCCAGGTGCTTAGGAAATTGTGGGAATTTCAACTGTGGGAATCGAGGCACTGCTCCAACCCAGGGGGGCAGCCATCTAGCATTCAGGGGGAGGTATTGCACTGTCCAGGGCTCCCCCCCCCCGAATATAGTGTGCATGGACCATGGCCATGTGTATATATATATATAATATTTCTGAACACTTCACCTTACAACTCCAGTAAAGTGATTCTTAGATTTCAGGGAAGTGTTATGCCACACCCTAGCAGTCACAGGGCAGGAGACAACCCTGTGTAGTGCATCAGTCGATTACAGAGTAGACTTCCTCACACAATCACACTCACTCATACTGAATCAGTGTTTAGAGTCTCCAGTCAACTTAATGTGCGTATCTGTGATATGCAAGTGTAGATGTGGAAAAATCCATTTGGTCAAGATCAAAACAAGCAAACTACATGCATACAGTGAAAAAGCCATGATTCAAATTAATTTTCTTGTAACTATTCTACTGAGTTACCCTTCTGAGTAAGTAGGGAATTAAGCTCTGCTTGAGTATAAATATTACAGGTTAATGCTGATAATTGTAAGTCACCATAAAATCTACTTGGATATTATTTTTTCAGTATTACCATAGTGGAGCTGATGCATAGCATAGTATTGGGCCAACATAGTTAATAAAATTCAGCACAGTACAGAGACAAGGTCCAGTGTTAACAGTAGGAAGAAAACTGACAATTGTTGTGGGGTTGTAAAAAGAACCATGGAAGCAATCTACATGGGATTAATCACCAGATACATTTAAAAATAGGCTAAAATATCTCCAGGCTGATAGGGAGCAGCACATTTTTCAAGCTCAGGAAAATTCGTGCCATAATGACCTTTAAACTTGAAGGACACCAATCATTACTCATTAAGTGGCAGCACACACTACCCATTTGGAGCAATGCTTGCCTTTTCAGACAGGAAACCCACAAGCTTCCTTAGTGATCAGACCCTTTATGAGCTACTGAGGCCTCAGGGCTGTAGAAATGCCAGGAGATACTAAAGGGAGCTGAGGTCTGGTGTCTGTGTCTTGGTAGTGCATCTGAGGCATTGTTTGAAGTGACACTATTAGAGTGCCCTCTCCTGTTAACTTTTTATAAGTTTTATGAATATCTAACTCACTGTAACCTGAGAAATGTTAAGGTGTTCACAAAACTTTGTTCAATTTTATTTTTTTGTCATTTTATTAGTAAAATTAAAGAGGAAATATTTAGATAATTCTTTTGTTGAAGAGTACTAATGTTTGATAGGCGATGCAACACTTTTCTTTGCTTTACAGCATTTCATTAAGAACCATTAAAAAAAAAAACTTATCAGTGTATCATTGTTTAACCAATTATTAAATAGATTTCACAACTTTATTAGACAGCTGCATGCTGTGCTTCATGCTCCCCAAATAACAGATTAAAAGTTGTATTAAGATCTCATTAAAGCAGTGGGAAAAAGTTATAGTTTACATTCTTTTGACTGTAGAAACAAATATCAGTAGAACCTTTAAAGAACCTAATTATAAGGTACCAATTCAGCATTAATAGTTTAAATTTAATGTTATAACTTGAGGTGTTCCAATATATTGATATGCTTGAAAGCTTGAACTTTCTTGAACTCTCCCTATACCTTTAACATTTTCAGTGCAGTGCTACAAAACAAGCAAAATAGCTTTATCCTTTATTAAATATTAAATAATTCTTTATAAGCACAGATTTTTATTACTTGCACAAAGTACAGTTACATTGTAAATGCATGATTGCATGGTTGTCCAATATGCAATATGTGCCACTCTATAGCACTGTGAATCTTGCTTTATAGGCTATGTAAAATGTAACAGCTGTGAACGATAGGGGGTGCTCTCGCTTCCTTAAACCCCTGTCCATGACTCCAGACACCAGGTAAAAGTCCTCAAGTTGACTTTATTTTGTCGCCACAGTGCACAAAGCACACTCTCCACCACAATACTCATTAAATCACAATAATACAATCCTCCAGCTCCCAGACGCGTTGCCACCCTTCCACCCAGCTCAGCTCGTTGTCTGGGAGTTCCCATAGTCCTTTTATACTCCCTGACCCGGAGGTGTTTCTGCCCAACAGTCCACAAGTCCTTATTCCTTCCGGGTCAGGGTAAATAGTCCTTTTCTTCAACCCGGAAGTCCGTCGCTCCTACTATGACGAACCTCCGGGTCACAGGCTGAAGAGGCCCTCGGTCCCCCTGCAGCTCCCTCCTGTGGCCCCCACGGCATCCAGCAGGGCTTTGCATAAAAACTCCAATGTCCATGATGCCCTGCTGGTCTTCTGGGGACCTCCACGCTGCAAGGAGGGCTCCACCTGGCGGCTTGGGGGTATTGGCCGGGAGAAATGGCCGGCCATCCTTCACACAGCTTAGATACAAGTCAAAAGTAGTCTGAGAGCAACTGTTTCATATTTGCGTTGCCAATGGTACTGGAGAACTAATCTGATATAATTTTTTTCATTCATTCATTTTTCCTTTACTCTCATCAACAGCTTATTATTTGAATAGCTACAATAGCAGCCAAAGTTCTTACGCCTTTCAATGGAAGAAACATGACCTTGTTACTTGCTCTGTCTGGAGATCCTCTTTTTATAAACTTGTTCTGATAGAACAGTCAGCCACACAGATCAGTGGTTTATTGGCTCAATCCATCAGCACTGGGGTACATACTGTTTCTCCGATTAATTCATGGCTGACCGCGAGTCTGACTTAATTTGTACATTTTTGTTTTCTCTCGCTCTGCCAGACATGTGGACCTCTGAGCTTTGTCAATGTCACATACATTTTATTAATTTATTTTTTTACTGTTTCTTTATATAACAAGAGAAAAGTCAAGCAAAATGACACCTTTTATTGGCTAACTTAAAAGATTACAATATGCAAGCTTTCAAGGCAACTCAGGCCCCTTCTTCAGGCAATGAAAATGGAAATGGAAATCACATTTTAAGAAATTTATCTAAAAAATTTCCCCTACCCATTTATTTCAGTTTATAATACCATAAAGCTGGAACCAATACCAGTATCATTAAGGTACGACACTGGAACTAAACCAAAGTAGATGCCTATCCATCTCAATTACTGCCTAGCTTAGGTATATCAACCAAACCAACCTGATCCCGAGTTCCAGTATAATACTAATACGACTTCATTATAGGCTGCATTAATAATGGAAACAAGTCGGAATAGAGGAGGTGTTTGTTGAATTTTGTCCTGTGCAGGGAGAATTTTCTGGAACTCGGGCCATTCAACATTCATCCATCCATCCATCCATTTTTCAACCCGCTGAATCCGAACACAGGGTCACGGGGGTCTGCTGGAGCCAATCCCAGCCAACACAGGGCACAAGGCAGGAACCAATCCACCTAACCAGCATGTCTTTGGACTGTGGGAGGAAACCGGAGCGCCCGGAGGAAACCCACGCAGACACGGGGAGAACATGTCTGAACATGTCGGAAGCGAACCCGGGACTCCAAACTGCGAGGCAGCAGTGCTACCACTGCGCCACCGTGCCGCCCCCATTCAACATTCAATGGGAGGAAATTTACATATACTACAAACTGGACTGGTCTGACAACACAGTGGTGCTCTATAAGAAGGGTCAGAGCAGACTGTACATCCTGAGAAGAATCTGATCTTTTGATGTATGCAGCAACAGCTGGAAATGTTATACCAGTCTATAGTAGCCAGACTTGTAGAACTGTGGTCTCCTGAGGAACAACTTGAAGTCAAAAGACACACAATACCTGAACAAACATATCAGGAAAGCCTGCTTCATCTCAGGGCAAACCCAGGACACACTAAAAGTTGTTGTAGAAAAAAGGACAATGGCAAAATTAGATGCCATCATGAAACCTAAGCACCCCCCATTGATTACAGGAGGTGCAGCCTTGGAGCACTTTTAGCCCCAGTCTCATTTCTCCATGTTGTGCTAAGAAGCGCTTCTTGGGATCTTTTCTGCCTGCTACTATCCGTTGAGTTAATGCTTCTTTCTGTGTCACAAACTAAATGTTTGTACTCCTTAAGCTCATTTTGCAATTTCTTCACATTATACATATATCTAGCTATCTATTGATTGTATTATTTGTTCTGTGAGTCTGCATCTTTGTATTTTTCTGTGTCTGCTGCTGTATGCATCTGTTGTTCCCCTTGGGATTAGTAAAGTTTATCTTATCTTATCTAAACTAATAACACTGGAGTATTTGAGTTAACCAACACTGACAGTGTCTGTGGCAGAGACTTAAAAGAAGAAGAATAAAAAAAAATAACACAAATTTCATTGGGTATTAAAAAGACACTAAGATTTAACATTGAAAAATTTCCATGTATTGTCTAGCAGAATTGATCTGAATTGTTCTTACAACCTGATATGTACTGTTTAATCAAGGGAAGGGAGTTTGAGAGTGCTTTTAGTAAAGCTATTAGAAGTATAATATAGTGCCCAATGGCTTGGGTGCCATTTCTGAGCAAACTTTTTAAATATGTTATTGGCCTTTGCATTTTTGTTCATGGTAACAATCTTCAGATACTTTAACTTGTTATTAAATCATATGTTCTTCACTATTGAGGGATTCTTAGATAGGAGAATAACATTTGTTTCTATAGGACATTTTCAGACAAATGATGTAGCTCAAAGTACTTTACAAGAAGTTAAAGACATAGTTGCATGCAATGAAATAAAATTTGGATAACAATAATAATGAATGTATAGTATTTAAGAAATAAATAATGCAGATTTATCATATACTTGTATAATTAAGAGAAATCGAGTCCTCAAATAAGGAGTTGTTTTTTTAGGTCTCTGAATGACACTGTGATGATAAGGTCAATTTGCCTGGGTACACAGGAGAGAAAAAACCCCCCAAAAAACTCCAGTTCCAGGCAAAAAGACTGCTCACTCAGGACCAAGCATTCTGCAGTATATACATGTTCTTAAGTAGTTCTTTATTTGTATAATTAAAGCTTCGTCTTAAGCAGTGGGTCTCGTGGCAGGTTGGGGTACCCATGCTCATCTAAACATTCAGACATCAAAAGATTAATAAAGATTGCAGGTTCATTAAACAGTATAATAATTCATTGCCTGTCTGGGTTATTAAGGGCAGAACTAAAATGTGGGTACAAAAAAAAACAAACTAAAAAGTGTGTTTTTAAAATTATCTACAGTGTTATCCTGGTGTATGCCTATTGGTAATGTATTCCAGATTTTTAGTGTACAACAGCAAAAGGCTGCCTCGACATTTGTTTTATGCTTGCCTCATATGCAGACCACTATTAGAAGGTCTAAAGTTAAGACTTGGAATGTAAGGGGATAGGCACTCCGGAATATAGAAACGAGCAAGATTATTTTAGGCTTTAAATACCATTAGTAGTATTTTAAGTCAGTTATAAAAGACACTTCTAACCAATGTAATAATGCTATGACTGGTGTGATGTTTCTCAGATTTTCTTTTTCTGGCTAAGATTTTTGCTGCTGCATTCTGAACAAACTGTGACCGATTTATTTCTATTTAGGCAGACCAGTTAGAAGTGTGCTACAGCATTCTGACTAGCTAACTAAAAGCAAAAGTGTGAATTAATTGCTCAGCATCTTGGTCAGAGTCGATGAGTACATCTAAATTCTTTATTTTCTCCATGAATTTTAATGTTAAGGGATCTAGTTTATTTCTAATAACCTCATTATTTCCATTTTTATTAACAAGTGATATTTCAGTTTTTTACCTTAGTTAGTTTGTGGAAATCACTACTTATCCATTCAGAAATAGAAGACATACAGTGGGTAATACATTCCACAGCATCAGGGTTGTTATATGCTATACAAAGGTAAAGTTGTGTGTCATCTGCATACCTTATGGTAGTTCACCTTGCATTAGGAGATAATCTGGCCTAAAGGGAACATAAAGACTGAAAATAACAGCAGGCCTAAAATAGTTTCTTGTGGTATGCCATATGCAATATAATGGATCTCCAAACTACAATCACCACAACTAACAAAGAATTTTCTACCTGTTAAATAAGACTGAAACCAGTTTAAGACACTGCACGATAAGCTCATCCATTGACTAAGGCGATTGATTAGAATTCTGTGTTCTGGAATGTCAAATGTGACACTCGGGTCTAGTACAGATAGATGCATGGCTTCTTCCTGCATTAACCTGTACTATGATTTGTTCTAAAGCCTGACTAAATAGAATGTTAATTTAAGTAGTCCTATAATTGCTGAAAAACTACTTTTTCTAGAATTTTACTTGAAAATGATGGTTAGAAATAGGTCTAAAATTGTCAAGTATATAGGAGTTGAGATTATTTTACTTAAGCAGCAGTTTAATTACTGCATTTTTTAGATGGTCTGAGAAGACTCCAGTATGTAATAACAAGTCCAATGTGTCTAGTACAAAATCAGTTAGCACATCTGATATTTCTTTAAAAATCCTGTTGTGATTGGGTGAAGATTAGTTAGTTGAGAAGTAATTCTACAGACTTCAGGAAACCTATTTTAGTGAAAGAATTTAATTTTCCAAAAAGAGCATTCTGAGGTTCAACAGGATTCATTTTGGAAGGACTTCTTTCTAATATCTGTTTTTAATTATTTCTGATATCATTTATTTTGTATTTAAAAGATAAAGCAAATGCCTTACATATTTCTGTAGAAGGTTCCAGGAAGCATTCCGTTTAATGAACTGGGTTTAGAAGATGATCAATAGTTAAAAAAAAATCTTGGACTTCAAGTTTTATCATTAATAATTTTCTCAAGAGGGACTGCTTTATTATATTCAGCTGTATGTGCCTTGAATATTTATTTATATCTGATTTTTAATAAATGCACCCAGAAAGATGCTGACAAATATAGTCGCCTTATTTTCACCTTATACTGTAATAATTTATCACCTCATAAGGTAGAGAGACTTACTTTCAGGGAACAATGCATATAGTATTGTCTGTGTCTTCCTTAAATCCACTTATGGAAAGAATATGGGAGACATAAAATTAAAGGGGGTGTTTCATTTATTACATTTATTACACAGGTACTCATACACATTTGCGTTATGTAGTTAAGAGGGAAAAAAAACATGAATACATCAGAATTACAAAATGTGATTTGTGATTTTGGATGCTAACAAAGATGCATTCTTGAAATACGTGTAGATTTATAGATCAACTATTAAGTGTATATTTTGTGATTTACCCAAAACGTCTCGGATCCAGTATATTGTGATATACTGAGATAAGACGTGTAACCCACCCCGCAAGTTATGACTTCTTCGTTGCCAGTCAAATAACATTTCAAGAGCCAGTTTCCATACTTCTTTCTTTTATACCTGCTACTCCACTAGCACCACCCTGTACCTAACAGAGAGTAAGCATAAACTATGGTTCCATGCCGCTATTTTGGCTTGTGTACAACTGGATTCTTTGGTTCAGTCAGCTACTAGGAATATGCTGATAAAAATTGCCTCGAGGTGTGGCTGCAAGATTGGTCACAATTAGGGATGCACCAATATGGGAATTTTTGGGCCAATATTGATTCCGATAATGTTTATGTACTTATCTGCCGATGATGATACTGATGCCGATTATACATATTTATAAAATACAGAGATAAATGAGACTTGATCTGTCTGGGCAAGAATTACAGACAAAGTGAACATTTATTTGTATAAAAATTTGGCACATCACATTCAGTCTTTAAAAACAAATGATATCTGCCACATTTGGCTGGCTAACTGTTGGTTATATGGGAAACAGTTTTGCAGGTTGTTGCTCTCTTCTCAGAGAGTCAAGACTGGGGGGCTGTCAAGAGGCAGGGTCTGTTAAAGCCCATTGCGGCACTTCCTGTGTGATTTTGGGCTATACAAAAATAAACTGTTATTGTGTTGTATGTAAATAACACTTTTCTCTTTCTTTATGATAGAACAAATACAATAATCGAAAAAATGAAAACTGAAAAAAATGATAAAATGTACAATGACAATGAAATAAGCAATACCTTTTTGGCTGGCTATCTGATCCTTTGTTTTACAGTCCATCCATCCATCCATCCATTATCCAACCCGCTGAATCCGAACACAGGGTCACAGGGGTCTGCTGGAGCCAATCCCAGCCAACACAGGGCACAAGGCAGGAACTAATCCTGGGCAGGGTGCCAACCCACCACAGGACACACACAAACACACCCACACACCAAGCACACACCAAGGCACTCCGAGCACTTCGGTTTCCTCCCACAGTCCAAAGACATGCAGGTTAGGTGGATTGGCGTATCTAAATTGGCCCTAGTGTGTGCTTGGTGTGTGGGTGTGTTTGTGTGTTTGTCCTGCGGTGGGTTGGCACCCTGCCCGGGATTGGTTCCTGCCTTGTGCCCTGTGTTGGCTGGGATGGGCTTCAGCAGACCCCCGTGACCCTGTGTTTGGATTCAGCGGGTTGGAAAATGGATATTCGATCCCACAGCCCTAGTTATTTACTTAAAACAATGTTGTAAAGATCTCCACAGAGCTTTTTTTTTTTTTTTATATTAAAAACTCACCTCTGTTGTCATCTAGCTGTTTTCCCATGGCATTAATGTGTTCTCTTCAAGAATTTTGTTGTACATTTCGAGGAACGTGCATGCCACCTCATCATTTTCCTTGGCCCTTTTCTGTTGTGGACAAAATATCTGTCATTCACTCATTTGCATTTTGTTCGATGCAAGTTCGATCTGAGCTTGCAACATTTTGAGTGCCAATGATTTTTACGTCTGCATCGAAATCATGGTCTTTGTATCTCGGGTCTACAATAGTGGCAACACAGTACATGGGTTCTGTGTAAATCTCAATGAAACGATTGTTTACAGCCTCCAAGAGAGCGCTTTTACTGGTTTTGACTCCGAAGTCAGTATGAGTGCTTTTAGTCAATAGTCATTTTAAAGCATTAACTGAGGGAATAACATTAGAAGCCAAGGCTTCAGACTGGCAAATTTCTTTTGTCAGTTGTTCAAATGGAGTAAGGAGTGTAATTATGTTCTCGATCAAACCCCACTGATTAGGCGTTAGAGTTGCAGGTACCTCAAAATCGGAGGCATAAGCCCCAATGGCTCTTTTCTGCTCCCTCAAGCTTTGCAGCATATAGAATGTGCTGTTCCATCTAGTCGAAACGTCTTGTTGAAGCATTTTCGGCCACCAAGTTCAGTTTGTATAGTTTTGAGACGCGAATTGGCTAATTGTGAATACTTAAAGTGACCGACTATTTTTCTGCAGATCACTATCATATCTGAGATGCTGCGCTGGGATAGTATGCCGTTATTCACGGCAAGCTGTAAAGTATGAGCCATACATGGCAAACTTGGGATCCCGCATTCCTCCATAGCCTTTGCAATGCAGCATTTTTTCACTTAAGAAACATAGCAAAAGTTAGACCTCTTATATCATTGAAAGATGCTGAGAAATTAATTCACGCTTTTGTTTTCAGTCGACTAGATTACTATAACGCACTCCTCTCAGGACCACCCAAAAAAGACATAAATCATTTGCAACGCGAGCAGAATGCAGCTGCTAGAATACTAACTAGGAAATGAAAATCCAAACACGTTTCTCCAGTTTTGATGTCACTACACTGGTTACCTGTGTCTTTCAGAATTGACTTTAAAATTCTGCTTATGGTTTATAAAGCCCTAAATAATTTCGCTCCATCTTATATATCGGAATGTCTGACACCCTATATCCCAAATCGTAACCTTAGATCCTCAAATGAGTGTCTCCTTATAATTCCAAAAGCTAAACTTAAAAGAAGTGGTGAGGCGGCCTTCTGCTGTTATGCACCTAAAATCTGGAATAGCCTGCCAATAGGAATTCGCCAGGCTAATACAGTAGAGCACTTTAAAACACTGCCAGGCTAATACAGTTCAGATCATAATAACTATTCATTTCTAAAACACTGATGATGCTGCAACATTGATGGACTGAAAGCCATAAGTCTATGTGACCATCATCATCAAATCCTTCCGTGAGAACCCTAAATACAAAGAGGACTGTTTCATTTATGTTAGGTAGATTGCCCAGAGGGGACTGGGCGGTCTCATGGTCTGGAATCCCTGCAGATTTTATTTTTTTCTCCAGCCGTCTGGAGTTTTTTTTTGTTTTTTCTGTCCACATTGGCCATCGGACCTTACTCTTATTCGATGTTAATTAATGTTGATTTATTTTGTTTTCTTATTGTGCCTTTTATTTTTCTATTCTTCATTTTGTAAAGCACTTTGAGCTAAAATTTTTTTGTATGAAAATTTGCTATATACTGTAAATAAATGTTGTTGTTGTGTGCGTTGTCTCGTAATACTATTTGAACATTCTCTTTGGGTATTTTCCATGTTTCAAGCATTCTTTTAAATGCCACAGAGAGTGCAGCACCCTTGTGTAATCCAGAGCATTCCTGGGTGTGCAAGATTGCTTTCTGCAATTCAAACTTGCAGTTAAACTAAGCATACCAATAGCACTCATATCAGATGTCCATATATCAGTGAGAAAGCTTATGGCTGTGACATCATCAGCAAGGAGTTTGTGCACATGACTTTCCACAGTCTTATGTAGCTCTGGAAGCACTATGTCAGAAAAATAACGTCGACTGGGTTATCTGGTAACGGGGTTCGAGATGTTCAAGCAGCCTTCGAAATCCTGTATCTTCTACAACAGAAAATGGCTGATGGTCCAGAGCAATAAGTTCCATCACCTTTGCAGTAATTGTTTGAGCTTTAGGGTTATCTTTATCAAATTTCTTAAATTTTTCAAGTAACTGATCAGCATGTTGAGCAACTGCAGTTTTTGATTTTGTGCACGTTGGCGCAGGATTCTCCTTTTTTGCTCTGGGGAAGTCTGTATATTTGTCAGGATGGTGTGTCTTTAAGTGTGTAATAAGTCGGTAGTATTGAAATTTCACAGTTTGGTCCCTCCGCGCAAAACATTAGTCGAACAAGTGTTGCAAATGGCATATTTTATGTCGCTCTCTCTCTTACTTTGAAAAACTTCCACACCACAGAAATTTTCGCACAGTATCCCAGAGTCGCCTAAAACGTCTGGCACATCCGGAACACAGTGAATGCGTCATTAATATCGGTTCGAATTATCGTCCAATTTAGTCATCGGTCTGATACTGATAAAATTATTTTTACTCGTTATCTGCCGATACAGAAATAATTCCGATATTATCGTGCATCCCTAGTCACAATGCAATATTCTTTTTCCTGGGTAGACTTTTTTGTTTTTATGTGATCATGTAGTTTATTTTAAGCCATCAACTTTATAGATTCTTCACTTAGAACAATTTATCAAGGGTAGCTGAACTCATTGATCCTGACAGTATGGGTCACGCTTGCTGTTTCTCCACATTAAAGTTACAGTCTAAGTAGGGGGGATTGTTCACATAAAACATATGAAGATTCTGTACATTTAAATAGTTTCTATTTACTTTGTTATAGATGTGTGGAATGTTATAATCCTGAAAATCTAGAAAGAATTAAAAGATGCCAATTATATGCAAAACGTGGCATCTGTTTTAACAAAGATATTCAAGGGTAACAAAATGGTGAGAAAAAAGTATGCATTAATAGGCTAAACAACCACCTCTTCTGGTCTACCTTTATGGCTCGCTCACTCCATCCAAAACAATTAGAAATACTAAGTCTATCTTTCTCAGTTCTAGAATGTGTGTCTCCCTCCCTCTCTCTCTTTGAAGACCATGGCCCATCTCTCTTCTTCCATTTCTCAGCTTTTAACACCAATCACACCTGGGTATAAAGCCCTCTGTTTGCTCCCAATGACTTTGCAGCCCAGGGTCTAATCTCTTAAAGGAGCAGGTCATCCATGCAGCTTTCATGTAATCTGCTTTTAAGAGACAACACATTTCCAGCATCTACTGCATCTTTCATTGCCACCTACAGGGCTGGAGATTCACTACTTGACTGATACGTAACATAACACCTGTATTGCATGCCTCTGCATTTGTACTGGTTCCAGAAAACACACTGGGCAACACTATCTCTAGGATCTGTGGTGCTCTCGCACTGACATATTCAGGACCTCTCTGGTTATCACTATGGTAAAGGGATGCCTACATTGTAACATTCTGGCAGTGCCGTACACCACAGAAAAGTAAAAAATAGGTTATAGTATGTCATGTAGTGCCTGTTAGATCATCTGTATGTTCTGCCTAAAGAATTTTTTGTGTTTGGATTGCAGAAGTTTCAAGGTGTGGTACTTAATGCTCACTTATCATAGTGCCAGATGATGGCAATATGTTGCATGTTTAGACATCCAAGGAAGAATTTAACTGTATACTTAACTCTATACATATGACAATGCTAAACTTTTAAACTCATTGATAAACTCTTTGATAAACCTTTAAAATCATCAGTTACTATAGAGTAGTGTATAGAGGAGATTGATGGCCTAGACAGAAACTGAGAGATAGAGAGAGGTTAGGAGCACGTGCTGATACAGTACATTGCCACACCCACCCCAAGTGCAGCCATGCAACAGGTGACACCTCAGTACCACACTAGATTAGAGCAAGGTCTTTTATAATATAACAATAAAACAATATTTTAGTTGAAAAACTATAAAGATGATATATGAAGTTAGAGAATACAAACACATACATGGCACAGCTAGTATTGTTCAATGTTTCTGTTTATTTGACTTTTATAATCTAATATTGCTTTTTCATTATAGATTGATGTAAATCCAAGATTGTAAACATAATACTTTAGTCAATAAATAAGTGATTTTAATTCTTATTGTTATTATTAATTGTTTAGTTATTTATGGTTTATTGTGACACCATTCATATACAAGTATACAGTGCCAGCGTTTTATGATGGAGTGTACCTACCTTCCACTTGGCCAGAATGAATTTTTTTTTATGTTTTTATAGATTTTTAAAGTTTGAAAGATTGGTTGTCACACCCCAGTCAACTGTCAGAAACCTGGCTACTTGGCATCCATCACTAACCAGTCACTAAGCTCAGGTCTCCTTTTTTATGTTTGGCACCGGTGATACTCAGCAGTACCACCTCAACTATCTAGTTGGAGAGTTCCCTGAAGAGTTGCCAAAAGTGTGTGTGTGTGTGTGTGTGTGTGTGTGTGTGTGTGTGTGTGTGTGTGTGTGTGTGTGTGGATATGCGAGGTCTGACAATTAAGTTTGCAAAATTGCCATTGTGCTCTTACGTTGGCTGCACTATACAAACAGCTCAGTAAAGTTTCATAACCTTCGTATATCAGTGTCTCACAGCTGTGTTCTTGTCGATATCTGGCGGTGTCTTGCTGGGTAGCATTCATTATTGTTGTTTTGTGTTCTTGTGTGCAATCGTGAGATTGCATTAAAGCAATAAACAGACATTAAATTTCTTGTTAAACTTGTCAAGAGTGGAAGTTAATTCAGGGACATGTTAGTCCAAGTTTATGGGGCTAATGCCATGAAGAAAATGGCAGTGTACAAATAGATTAAACTGTAACAAAGTGTCAAAGTGCACAATGGAAGTCAGCTAGTTCTTCACGACCAAAAAAGTTCCATCAGTCCAAATCAAGAGTCAGAACGATGTTATTAACCTTTTTTGATGTCAGTGGGATTATTCATTATGAGCTTGTACCAACTGGACAGTTACGAAGTTTGCTATATGGAAGTACTGAAAAGACTGCATGAAAAAGTTAAATAAAAACGACCCGAACTTTTCATCAGCAACTCGTGGCTCTTGCATCAAAACAATGCAACAGCTCACATGGTACTGTCTGTGAGGGAGTTATTAGCCAGTAAACAAATAACTATTGGAGCACCATTCCTACTCTCCTGGGGCCTCATGCATAACACCGTTCGTAGAACACACACTATAACATGACGTAAGCACAAAAGCCGAAATGTGCTTACGCACAGAAAAATCCAGATGCATAAATCTGTGCATTCGCCAACTTCCGCTACATAAATCCCAGTCAGCGTAAAAAGTAACGTTGTGCACGCGCCTGCTGTCCCACCCCGACTCCTCCCCGAATTACGCCTCTTTGAATATGCAAATCAATATAAATAGCCCTTAAATGAGTGATATAATTTTCATGATGATCGGAGTTAAACGCGACCTTCGATGAAATAATTTATTGCAGCAGTACTTAGGGGCGGCTCTAGGCTTGTGGCGGCCCAGGGTAGAGAAAGAATCGGTGGCCCCTTTGCCCATCAATGTCAATATGGTATCTTATGCACAGCGGATGGCCATGTCCGTTGCGGACACTGCATAGCCGCCTCGTGCTCATGACACAAGCATTTAACTTTTGTCAAAATTTGCTGTTTCTGTTTTATATTCAATATATATTGGTGTGGTGGCCCCTGGTATTTGGCAGCCCTGTGCAGGTGCACAGTTTGCACATGCCTAAGTCCGCCCCTGCAGTACTGTCTCTTTCAAACATACTAACCTCCAATTCCTGTCCTTCCTTTTCTTTCTTCAAGTAACCGATCGTCACACAATCAGCTCTGTAATAGACGTTAAGTCATGTATAAGCTTATAACGTCGGTTCTTCAAAACTTTTAAGGAACATTGAAATATCTTCGTAGTACATGTTTAATTACTCTATCTTTCACACCAGTCCCAGTGAAGCATACAGTGCGAGGCAGGAACAATCCATGAGCGGTGCGCCAGATCCTTGCTAGCGTAACAACACCGAGTCCTTTAATTATTAACAATGTAGATTATTTAAATGAAGTTAAAGTTTTATCTGTATAATATAATAAACATATTTTGCTGCATTTCATCTTAAAAATGATATTGTCATATGTAAATACTCGCTTTATAAAGTGGCTCAGGTTGTGCAGTATTATAACTAGTGCAAGTTTACAGTGAGGTGATTGTACTTATAAGTACAAACAGTTCTACAAAGAGCAGTTGATGGACTAATTGAGTACGTTTAGAGCTCTTGGGATGAAACTCTTTCTAAACCGCAAGGTTCGTATAGGAAAGGTTTGAAGCGTTTGCCATGTGAGAGCAGTTCAAATAAGAAGCATGGCTGAGGCAGTGTGTGCTTGATGCTGTATACCGATAATTCTCTTTCCGATCAGCTGCTCCGAGTGGTGCAATGAGAGTAATATGGAAAAAGATGATCTGCTGTGGCAACCCCTAATGGGAGCAGCTGAAAGAAGAAGAAGAAGGTGCAGTGAGAGCACCAATGTTAAAGCAGTTATGGTATTTGGAATAGTTTGACCATTCCGTGGATCATTATATTGTTATATTAATTAACCAGTTAATTAAAGTCAAATGCATGAAACTAATAAACAATATGCGGTTAATTTCAGTGTATTTATAAAGCCGCGTCAGGTAAGTAGATCTGAAAAAGAAAGATAAGCCACACAGGAACAGTAGCACTGCTTTGACGCTGGGGGCCGCCAGTCTGCAAAACCGAGCAGAGAGCTTGTGTACGACAGGGTATGAGGTACTGTGGAAATGTGCGTGGCTTTACGCCAAGTTTAGGTTTTATACTACGAGATTTGAATGTGGAAACGTTCTTACGCAACATTTCTGTGCATACGCACCGTTTATACGAGGCCCCTGATCTGGCCCCCAATGACTTTTTTCTTTACTCGAAGATAAAGGAAATATTAAAAGGATGACATTCAGGACATGAAGTGTAATACGATGACTGCTGTGATGGCCATTCCAGAATAAGAGTTCCAAGATTGCTTTGAAGGGTAGACTAGACACTGCCCTTGGTGCATAGCCTCGCAAAGGTAGTACTTCCAAGGTGACTGTAGTGATATTCAGCAGTGAGGTATGTAGCAGTTTTTCTAGGATGAGTTTGTGAACGTAATTGTCAGATCTTGTGTATATGTGTTTGTATCTATATATCTATCTTCTCACACACATGGGAGTTATACATGGTGCAAAACAAGGCAGTGCATATTAAGGAATTATAAACAAATTATGTAAAATGCAATTGGACAAGGCATAAGCAATGACATATATTAATGCAAATATCCATCCATCCATTTTCCAACCTGCTGAATCCGAACACAGGGTTACGGGAACTCTACTGGAGCCCATCCCAGCCAACACAGGGCACAAGGCAGGAACTAATCCAGGGCAGGGTGCCAACCCACCGCAGGAGACACACAAACACACCCACACACCAAGCACACACTAGGGCCAATTTAGAATCGCCAATCCACTTAACCTGCATGTCTTTGGACTGTGGGAGGAAACCCACGCAGACACGGGGAGAACATGCAAACTCCACGCAGGGAGTTTGAAGAACTTGAATGAACCCTGATAGATTGTATAAAGAATTTGTTGAATAATCTGACAGAACTATCTTGGATGTTCTGGTACCTTTTGAGGTAACAGCAGGTAGTCAGAGAGTCCATTGAGATTTTGAGGTTTGTATAGGCTGTATTAGTTCAAAATAGGTCTTTGTTTATAAGTACAGATAAAAAAGACCTTTAGTGGTAATGTGGCATTTGAAATACTATTGATATTGGTAGATTTAAGATAACAGCTGCCAGTGGCTGATGATATGCTGGCATTATCTTTAACATCTGTCCAAGCTACAGTAACTATTAACTGATGAAAACATGACTTGGCCTTTTTATAACCACTTCTTACTTTAAGCAAGTTGAAGCATAATGAAACATTTGCTAGTTTATCTGTGCATACTTAAAATTACAGCTTCTGACTATTATTAAAATGCTCAAGTACTGTTCAACATATAAATAAAGTATATGTAAATAAAGTAAACTGTTGATGACATGCAAAAATATACTAGTTGTGAAATCTATATTATAACATTCCGTTCAATTAAATTAACGGTGAGCTGCTAAATTATGCTGTATAGAAAAAATTACGTGTTGTGGATTACCAGTTGAAGAAGAAATAAACTTATCTGTCAAATTTTATTTAATACTTAAGAAGAATAGACAGCATTATATTAAGATATTCATTGTGTTTATCCACTTTGTCATTTGTATTAATTATAGTACTCCTGGGAATGCCATTTTGAGGACAGCTAGGTTTATAACTGTAGAAAGCATTAAAGCATAACCAGTGCAAACCAAGCTTAGCTATTTTGCAGCAAAAGGGCAGGAATGTAAGGAAGGTTTTTTCATCCTTATTGCCCTAGGTTATATAAAATATATTAAAGTAAAGATAAGTGATGACTGTCCTTTGATGTTAATAAACAAGAAAAATGGAAGTTAAAAATCAAAGTGCACATTGTTTAAATCGCAGGGTTATGGAAAGAGAAGAGGGCATCAACATAGTCTTTAATTAGGTGTAATTTGTGCTTTTGGGTTTGCAATTTGTCCAGAATAAATGAGAGGTTGCCATATGTTTTTTTTCTCAAGATTTTTTTTTTGATTGAATATCAGTTGCTCCATCTTTTGTTTCTTTCAGTAAACCTTAGAAGCTTAGAAGCCATTTTAAATTGAAAAGTATGCTTGCAAAATAAATAAAAAACTTTGTAATTATATAAAACAATAGTATTACTTTCTTTTCTTTGTACTTTTTAAATTCATAACCAGTCTAGCAATCTGGTTCAGAATGCCAATGGAATATAAACACCTGCTCCCTACTGCTCAAAAAAAAAAAAACATTGATAAGGCCAAGAACCTTTGTTGTGGAGAAGCTTGAAGTATGATAAAGAAAGCCACAATTGAAACGATACATATTACTGTCAACATTGTTCTGTCCTTCCTGGAACCAAGAAAAACCGCATTAAAGAGGATACGGTGCATGAGCAATTAATTATTGTACAACTTAATGAATACATTCTTATGATCTTCCTTCTGTGTCTAACTTAAAATAGATGTGTTTTTCTTTATAATGGAACAGACCAATTAACTTTAAAGAAAGACTTATTAATGTTCTACAAGTGCTGCCAAAAAACTTGGTGTTCTTGACAATATAGGTAGCCATTTCTCTTTTGGTGAGGTCAGAGGTTCAATTTCTGGTTAGGATAACCTGAACTTACTTTGTCTGCCAACACCCAAGAATGCCCTAAAGTGAAACATGCTGGTCTTATAGGAAAAATCATGACCCATCTGTTTGTACTGAATGCGTGAACATTTCTCTACACTTTTCTGTCACTTAAGCCATGTCTGAGAAACTTGCTTCTCTTTTTAGCAGCACAGCAGCCGTTCTTTAGTAAATGTTAGTTAGTTAGTTAATGGTGCTTTGCAATATTAGTTGTATGTCACAGTACAAAATATTATAATTACACATCAATACACATGTCTTTTATTAATTTTTTTTTCATATGTTGTGGTTAAAAATAGTTAGAAATTGCCATCTGCATGCCATAAATTGGAAATATCAAATAAACTGGAATATTTTATTATTTAATTTTCAAATAGTGTCAGCTTTTTTAATTGTAACATTTTTTGGAAACAATTCCAGGTTTTATTGCACTTGTTAAGACTTCATAAATTATTAATTATAAAGAATATGTTCTGCGTTGGGCTGGCTCCCTGCCCGGAGTTTGTTCCTGCCTTGCACCCTGTGTTGGCTGTGATTGGCTCCAGCAGACCCCTGTGACCCCATGTTAGGATATAGCGGGTTGGATAATGGATGGATGGAAGAATGTGTTGCCTGTTTGTATTTCAAGTTTTTTATTTCTCATCTTGACGTTTAAGGGGAAATCATGTTTGGTTGTAAAAGTGACTATAATAGTATGTTTCATTGTAGGTGGTTTAAAGAAAATGTCTTTGATCTGATACAATGACATAAACATTATGTAATGTCTTTATTATTTGGAGATTTCCATTAAAGAGAGATGCCTTAAGGGGAAGTATAAGGAAAGATTGCATAGAAGGTCCTTAACAAAGCTTTTGACTGCTGTTAATGTCATGTTGACCAATATTATAAAATTGTGGTTTTGGATTGAGGAGGTCTAACAGAATAAATTATATTGGTACATCTGGACATTTAGTTTGATACTCACTTTGTTTTTAATTTATGATACTACTAGTGGCTCTGACGTGGAAGTGAACAACATTGGAGAACCACAAGAAACAGTCATGCCTCCTTTACTCTATTCTGTACACTTCAGATTATAAATCTAATAAGTAATTTCACTTGCAGAAATGCTCAGATGAGTCTGCACTTCTGGGGTGTTTCAATGAGGAGCACAGTGATCCCTCTCTATATCGCGCTTCGACTTTCGCGGCTTCACTCCATCGCGGATTTTAAATGTAAGCATATCTAAATATATATCACAGATTTTTCGCTGGTTCTCGGATTTCTACGGACAATGGGTCTTTCAATTTATGGTACATGCTTCCTCAGTTTGGTTGCCCAGTTGATTTCATACAAGAGACGCTATTGGCGGATGCCTGAGAAGCTACCCAATCAGAGCACGTATCACATATTAAATAAAACTCCTCAATGATATACGATATGCTTCCCGCGTGCCACTTCGCACACTTAAAAGCTCTAACAGCCCATATTGATTTTTCATTGTTTGCTTTTCATTGTCTGCTCACTCTCTCTGAGAAATAGAGGCAGATATTTATCCATCATGCAATACTATCAGGGAGGCGTATGATTGGCCCCATTATCTGCTCCTGACGGAGCCGGTGTGAGCAGAGGGGCTGTTTGCACAGTGGCTGTTTGCTTAGAAGATACGGATGCGCCTGTAAAAAAATGCTTCACATTGATCCCTTCATTGCGCCGTTTTATCGTGGTGCTTGCATACTTAAAAGTGCAACAGCCCTATTGATTTTTGCTTGTTTACTTTTCTCTCTCTCTGACATTCTCCGCTCCTGACACACACCTTGAAGAGGAAGATATGTTTGCATTCTTTTAATTGTGAGAACGAACTTTCATCTCTGTCTTGTCATGGAGCACAGTTGAAACTTTTGACTAAAGGGTGTTATTTAATTTCTAGAGGGCTCTAATAATGTTAAAAAAACGTATTTAGAAGGTCATAAACAGGTATTCAATGCTCTAACTGCGAAAATATTAGATTTATAAATAAAGAATCCTACTTCTTGGAAATTCATTTATCTGTCTGGAGCGGATCAACCGCTATAAACGAGGGTTTACTGTATAACTGTGCGGAGAATATTTATAAACAGTGTGGGAAAGTTTCTAAGAGCTTAAAATATATAAAAATAACCATACAAACATATGGTTTCTACTTCACGGATTTTCACCTACTGCAGGGGGTTCTGGAACGCAACCCCCGCGATCGAGGAGGGATTACTGTATAAGATAAGGGGGGAGATCAGTACAGCAGTTAGGTGGCAAACTTTGTTGACACAGAAAAGAATGTCTGCAACTTAGCATCACCAAAACCAAGGAAATGGTTATTGTCTTTCACCATTCCAAAAAGCCTCTATGTCCTATCACTTTTCAGGAAGTGGATGTAGAAGTGTTGTACTCTTACAAGTACTTAGGGGTCCACATCAATGAGAGGTTGGATTGGTCTCATAACACAGAGGAGCTAAATAAAATAATGGCAGAGCAGGCTCATTTTTTTCATAGGATACTGCCTAACGTGGGCAATGGCATCTTTCACATACAGTACCCTCCATAATGTTTGGGAAAAATACTTTTTTTTCCTTGATGTACCCATCTGTTCCACATTTTTTAAAATTACAAATCAAACCGTTTAGACTTGGTAAAGTGCACGTTGCAGACTTTCATTTAAGAGAATTTGCATACATTTCGGTCATACTATGTAGACATTACATTTTCTAGAAATGTTCCCCCCATTTCAAGTCACCATAATGTTTGGGACAATTGGTGTCACAGGTGTTTGTGATTCATTAGTACAGACATAAGATACCCAGGCCTGCTTCTACCCTTTGGAGTATGTAGTTGACTGCCATTATTCAATGTGGGAACAAGAGCTGTGCTAATTAAAGTCAAAGAAGCTTCTATTCTGCAAAGTAGTGAGGGCTTTCTGGAAGGTGACAGAATCATGACCAAGTCTGAATGTATTGTCCTCTATGCAGGGAACATCAAGAAACCACATATAAAAGTGGTCCTTTGTTTTCAAGCAAAACTAACTTTAGGATTGCAATGGTGAGAAAGCCCAGTAACATTAGACTGCAAAATCTGACAAAAGTCGATGCAGTACATTTCATGAAATGTACATCTTGAAAGCAAAAATGTACACTGATGCAGCAGGTAACTCTTCTACTGACAGGGCTTACTACCAATGACAAAATGACCCACAGTACTCAGCAGCTTGTTGATCATATGTAAGGCTTGAATGTTCCAACAATACTTCTGTTACAACTTTTTTTAAGTGTTTGGCCTTAGGAAATCGACCATTAAACTTTTTAAATCAACGGATCTTACCTTATGCAGTAACCAAAAGGAATCTTCTAATACAGTAAAATGCTCACCATTAACCAATATGTATTCCAGTCTCCTAGCATAGCAGAGGTTGTGAAAAAGTGCCCTTGCTATTTGCCCAAATACTGCAGAGCGTAAACATGTTTTTTTAGGTCTAAACCTCACCTTTGCTATCATGAAGACATTCTTAATGGTCCAAACTTGACAAATCTTAATTCAGTTGTATACATTGATCACTTACTGTGGACAACTAAAGATGTATGCCACTGTAAAGGATACATTGCCAGAGAAAATAGTTGGTTGGGTCTAATTTAGGTCTGAAAACAAAATGTGAGAATGTAATATTAATGCAGTATTTCAGTTCATTTTTCATAAATTAGTTTTTGTACTGTGGAATAGGGATTATTTCATATTACAAAATGAAAAATTCTAGGGGCTATGTACTTCATGTACCTTCTTTCTTTGCACTGTTCACTCTGTAATTTTTCACATTTTTGTCTGTTACAATATACAATATTTAGTTCCAACTTTTTCACATTGTTAACATTTCTGCATGATGGAGAGAAAGCTAATAAGCTTTTAGCTCAACAAATTCACAAGCAAGAAGTGCGCAACGCAATCTCAGTAATTACCAACATGAACGGAGACAAAATCAGCGACCACAAAAATATAATGCACACTTTCAGAGACTACTATAAATCCCTATACAGTGATCCCTTGCTGTATTGCGCTTTGACTTTCGCGGTTTTGCTCTATCGCGGATTTTATATGTAAGCATATGTAAATGTATATTGCGGATTTTTTGCTGATCCGCGGATTTCTGCGGACAATGGGTCTTTTAATTTATGGTACATGCTTCCTCAGTTTGTTTGCCCAGTTGATTTCATACAAGGGACGCTATTGGCGGATGGCTTAGAAGCTACCCAATCAGAGCACGTATTACATACAGTATTAACTAAAACTCCTCAATGCTATAAGATATGCCTCCTGCGCGGTGCTCGATTGTTTGCTTGTCTCTGCCTCTATCTCACCCTCTCTGACATTCTCTGCGCCTGACGGAGGGGGTGTGAGCAGAGGTGCTGTTTGCACTGAAGCTGTTTGCCTAGTGGATACGCTCCTCTAAGAAATGCCGCTTTATCGAGGTGCGTCCAAAAGCTTACTTATTGATTTTTTGATTGTTTGCTTTAATCTCGCTCTCTCTCTCTCTCTCTCTCTCTCTGACGTTCTCTGCGCTTGACGGAGGAGATGTGAGCAGAGGGGCTTTTTGCACAGAGGCTGTTTGCTTAGAAGATACGGACGCTCCTGTAAAAATGCTGAAAGGCTACCTTCGCATTGATCCCTTCATTGCCGCTGCTTTATCGCGGTGCTTGTATAATTAAAAGCGCAACAGCCCTATTGATTTTCATTGTTTACTTTACTCTCTCTCTGACATTCTCCGCTCCTTACGCGCACTTTGAAGAGGAAGATATGTTTTCATTCTTTTAATTGTGAGAAAGAACTGTCATCTCTGTCTTGTCATGGAGCACAGTTTAAACTTTTGACTAAAGGGTGTTATTTCATGTCTAGAGGGCTCTAATAATGTTAAAAAACGTATTTAGAAGGTCGTAAACAGGTTTTCTATGCTCTAACTGCGAAAATATTAGATTTATAAATAAAGAATCCTACTTCGTGGAAATTCATTTATCTGTCTGGAGCGGATTAACCGCGATAAACAAGGGTTTACTGTATAACTGTGCGGAGAATATTTATAAACAGTGTGGGAGAGTTTCTAAGGGCTTAAAATATATAAAAATAATCATACAAACATATGGTTTCTATTTCGCGGATTTTCACCTATCGCGTGGGGTTCTGGAACGCAACCCCCGCGATCGAGGAGGGATTACTGTATACTACTGAGTTTAAAGAAGACAATACACAATCTAATGCATTTCTGGATACATTACAGATTCCTCAAATAGACACTTTTAGTGCAGAGGAACTTGATAAACCTCTGACGTTATCAGAATTACTAGATGCTACAAAGTCACTTCAAGGTGGGAAAGCAGCAGGCCCTGATGGCTATCCTGCAGAATTTTATAAGAAATTCTCCGCTCAGCTAGCTCTTCTCCTATTAGCAACATTTACAGAAGCCAGAGACAACCAAACTCTTCCTCAAACTTCGCCAAGCACTAATCACCGTTTTTCCAAAACAAAATAAGGACTTATTACAATGTGCATCATATAGACCAATTTCACTTCTGAATAATGACGTTAAAATACTCTCAAAATCATAGCTAGAAGGATGGAGAAAGTGCTCCCCTCAGTAATATCACAAGATCAAACTGGATTTATCAGGGGCCGACACTTATCTTCAAATCTTCAACGCCTGTTTAATGTAATATACTCACCAACTAAATCAAACACCCCAGAAATATTATTATCATTGGATGCAGAAAAAGCATTTGACATGATTGAATGGAAATACCTTTTACTACATTGGAGAATTTGGGTTTGGCCGAACATTTGTGCATGGATCAAATTACTGTATACCAATCCAGAAGCTTCAGTTTGTATCAATAACATTTGTTCAGACTACTTTAAACTAGAGCGTGGTACTAGACAAGGATGCCCTTGTCACCGCTACTGTTTGCAATCGCCATTGAACCACTGGCAATACATTGTCGAAATACTGATCAGATAAAGGGGATTATCAGAGAAGGACTGGAACAGAAAATTTCATTATATGCAGATGATATGGTACTGTATATATCAGACCCACAAAATTCTGTGCCTGCAGTCTTAACAGCACTCACAGAATTTCAAAAGATCTCTGGTCTCAGAATTAATCTGAATAAAAGTGTACTCTTTCCAGTGAATTCTCAAGCATATAATATTAGATTAGATACCCTACCTTTTATCATTGCAGAACAGTTTAAATACCTAGGGTAAACATCACAAGTAAACATAAATCTCTTTATCAACAAAATTTCGCCGTCTGCATGGAAAAAATTAAGCAAGACTTGCATAGATGGTCAACCCTTCATCTCACTCTAGCTGGAAGAATTAACACTGTTAAGATGAATATTCTTCCTAAGCTCCTTTTTATTTCAAAACATCCAATATACATCAATAAATCATTTTTAAGCAATTAGATTCAACAATAACCTCATTTATTTGGAACTCAAAACATCCACGCATCAAAGAGCGACCCTACAAAGACAAAAGGCAGAAGGCGGCATGGCTCTACCTAACTTCCAGTTTTATTACTGGGCAGCAAATATACAGCGATAAAACCTGAACACAAATAGAAGAACATACACAGGCTTGGTCTGCAATAGAAGTAAAATCCTGCAATACTTCTTTATATTCCCTGCTCTGTGTATATCGGCAATATACTAATAATCCAATTGTGCTTCACTGACTTAGAATATGGAACCAATGTAGAAAGCATTTTAAGACGGAGAAGCTTTTATCTGTGGCACCTCTGCAAGAGAACCACCTCTTTCAACCTTCACAAACATATGCAGTTTTAATATCTGGAAAAATTTGGATTAACTTGCTTAGAGATCTTTATATAGACAACGTCTTTGCATCCTATGAACAATTACATTTCAAATTTAACATTCCAGCTACACATTTCTTTCACTATCTTCAAATTAGGAACTTTGTTCAACAGAACCTTCCCGATTTTCCTCATCTTGCACCCTCATCCATGCTGGAAAAAATATTGCTCAATTTCAAGGACTCGGACACCATCTCTGCAATATATAAAATCATTTTACAGTCCCTCCCTTTCAAAGATCCAAGAGGACACTGGGAAAAAGATCTCTCAATTAATATATCAGAAAAGGAGTGGAAAGTAGCAATGCAGAGAATTCACTCGAGCTCCATATGTGCAAAGCATACAATTATACAACTCAAAATTATATATCGAGAACATCTGTCTCATCTAAAACTCTACAAAATGTTTCCAGGGCATGATCCAACCTGCGAACACTGCAATCAAGTCCCAGCCTCACTCGGTCACATGTTCTGGGCCTGCACCAAATTAACTTCATTCTGGACCAAAATTTTTAATTACCTTTCAGACAGCCTTGGTCTCACAATCCCTCGTAACCCATTAACAGCTCTGTTTGAAGTTCTTCCAGATGGGTTTAAAGTGGAGAAAGACAAACTGCATTTACTACACTTTTGGCACGCAGACTTATTCTGCTAAACTGGAAGAACCCAAACCCTCCTCTTTTAAGTCAGTGGGAAACCGATGTTTTATACTACCGTAGATCCCGGATTACAGGCCGGCCCGGTATATTAGCCGAACCCCTTCTCTACCTACTAAATTACTTGTATTTGCTGATGACCGGTATTTAAGCCGACTCCCTTCTCCAAGCAAAATTTTCTAAATTTCCTTAAAAGTGTCTCTTTGGGTATATTTATAATGTTTATCAGCGAGAATTTGAGACTGCCGGCATTTTATATATAATATAATGTGCATAATTTACCAAAACACCAATCATTTTTCTAATGTACTAACCAAAAAGTTATAAAAAGTGCCAAGCCTACTTCGATTAAGCTAGGAGCATGACGGCATGCATGGTTGCAGAGGCTCAGGGCTCTCCTTTTCAGTGCACTTTTTTGTTGTTTTTCTACTTTTTTTTTGTCTTTGTTTGTGCACGATCGGTTTGGCGAGCATCCGCTACACCATTCAGAACCTTATAGACATCGGTGTCCAGAGCCAGACATCTGTTTCGAGTGTTTTTCATCACACGCACAACATCCCAGACAACATAGCGAGACCAGCGGGCTCTCCGTGGATTGTTGTCGGGTCTAGGAGACAACACAGACGGAGGAGGGAAAGAAAGCAGAAGCGGGGCAGCAGGTCCGGCATTATGCTAAAGCTAAAAAACAACCATACAAGCCCTATACAGAACTTTTTTCTGCACTGAAGGAGCTGCTTTTAATGTCATTGTAGATGCGTATAGTGACAATAAAAGGCATTCTATTCTAGAAACAATTTCATACTGTACTCACCATTTAATTTGACATCTTTGGGCTGCAGTAAGGGAAGAGATATTTCCACACAATGTCCATCTTCGTTTCGATTGCGATCGCTTACTTTTACCTTCTCTTCCTTCCTTAGCAATTATGTGTCTTGCTTGCCTGGTCTTAATGAATTATATATATAGGTAAATCACTGCAATGACGGAAATTACATCCACAAACACATGTATCTGGGCTCCGACTGACGCTACTAACGCTCTCGGTTGTTTGTTTACAATCGCGCAAGCGGATACACGTGACCGCATCCGTTTCGTAACGCAAGATGTTGATTGTAAATCAAAACAAAAAATTTCATTTTAAACTTCCCGATTAATTTATTATAAATTTTATCAATAAAATCAACAACTACAACACTTTTTTGAATAAATTCTTTATTTAATTTAAAGTACCGGCATGCAAAGTTACTTCTTCATCTGAAAGATGGCTCTGTGGTCTCGTCATTATTTACTTCCGTATTCATCGGCAAAGCCGGCATTGCGCTGGAAATCTTGAATCTGAAACGATACTCATTGTATAAACCGACCCCCAAACTCCAAGCCAGAAATCTAGGACGAAATTCTCGGCTTATATAACGGGATCTACGGTATTTGAAATTGGAAAAAATCAAATACTCAGAGGATCTGTACAGACTTTTTTCAAAACATGGCAGGATCTAATCAGTAATATTTTAAAGTAAGCTCTTAAAGCACAGAGGAAGCAATTATTTCTGTATTTCTTTGTCTTCTGCATTCATCTCTATTGGCTTATCAAACTTATTAATTTAGGTATGTTTACAAGCCTTAAATTTTACGTTGTTTGCCTTGCTCTCTCTCTCAGGGGTGGGGCTCGACTTGTTCTTAACTCAGTTTTACTTTTTGTTAAAATTGATTGATTTGTATGGAATGATTGTAATAAAATGAATAAAACTTCAAAAAAAAAACATTTCTGCATGAGAAAACTTGGTAATATCTTAGTGAAAACAAATTTCTGTCAAAATATATATGCAAAGAAACATTGCAGATTTAAACTAACTTTGCACATGTGGACACTTAATTATTTAACTGTCTTCTTCCCAAAATTGTTCAGCATCTTGGATTAATTAATAAATTGTATATACTGCAGTAGTCTAAATAAACATGCCACTTTTAATAAATTTATTTTCAAGTGTGTTCTGTAACATATGCATAGATTATTATATTGTATACTAGTAAGTAGAACTCAGCAGGTAATGTAACTGAAAACTTTTGCACACAAAGTAAACTTTTTGTTCATTTCCAAGATGGTCTTAAGAGGGAACGCTGGCTGACACCCAAGCATTAATGTCAAGTGACATCTCAAAAATCAACTGTAACTAGACCAAAATCAGTTCAAATTAAAATTGTTGCCAATTTGCAGAGACCATATTTTATTCAGAAAATTAATATCTTCTACCAGATGATGAGTATGATTAATTTGCTACATAAACAGTAAATAACTGTTCTGCTTATATACTTTGAACTAGCAGAATACCTGCGCTTCACAGCAGAGAAGTAGTGTGTTAAAGAAGGTACGAAAAAGAAAAGGAAAAATTTTAAAAATAATGTAACATGGTTGTTAATGTAATTGTTTTGTCATTGATATGAGTGTTGTTCTCATATCTATCTATATATATATAGACCCGCTTGGCAGCGGAGAAGTAGTGTGTTAAAGAAGGAAAGAGAAAGAAAAGGAAACATTTTGAAAATAACGTAACATGATTGTCAATGTAATTGTTTTGTCACTGTTATGAGTGTCGCTGTGATATATATATATAGCAAAATACCTGCGTTTCGCAGCGATGTCATGTGTTAAAGAAGTTATGAAAAAGAAAAGGAAACATTTTAAAAATAATGTAACATTATTGTCAAAGTAATTGTTTTGTGTATTTGGCGGCAGCGTCACGAAGTTGTTTTCGGTAGCTGCATCAGAAAATGTACCACGACGTCTGACACGCCTCCTTTTACTGTTTTCTCACAGCTTGGATTGCTGCTGTCATATATATACACACACACACACACACACATACATACATACATACATACATATATATATATATATATATATATATATATATATATATATATATATATACATACATATCTTCATATCTACATATCTATATACATATATATATATACATACATACCTATCTACATTATATATACACACACATACATACATACACACACACAAATTGTATGTATGTATGTGTGTGTGTGTGTGTGTGTGTATATATATATACACATACATATACTTGTGTGTATGTTTGTATGTGTCTATATGTGTGTGTATAGGTTTGGTCACTGAGTACAAGGGAAAAATAATAAATTATAGTCTATAAGTTATTACAGTAAAACATTAACGTTTTAAGAAGTACAGGTACATTGAAATTACATTTTCTATGTGAACGTTCAAATTTGTGCCTCTGGTAATGTGCCTTAAAGGCATTTAAAGAAAATTAGTTTTGTGTCCTCTGCAGTGTTAAGAGAGAAAGGCTTTGGTTTGGGATAAAAGGAAAAAAGGTGTAAAGAAAGGAAAGTTGCCTTTTTCTTTTATATAGTACTAGCAAAATACCCGCCTACATGGCCGGAGAAGTAGTGTGTTAAAGAAGTTATGAAAAAGAAAAGCAAACATTTTAAAAATAACGTAAGATGATTGTTAATGTAATTGTTTTGTCATTGATATTGAGTGTTGTTGTCATATCTATCTATTTATATATATATATATATCTGTATATATTTATATATATCTATATATATATATATACATATATATATATATATATATATATATATATCAAAATACCTGTGATTGGCAGCGGAGAAGTAAAAAGAAAAGGAAACAATGTAATTGTTTTGTCATTGTCATGAGTGTTGCTGGCATATATATATATATATATATATATATATACACACACACACTGACACATATACAAACATATATATATATAAATATATATATATATATATACATCTATACACATATATATACACAGTTATATATATATATACACATATACACACATACATATATATACATACTGTATATATACACACACACATATATACATACTGTATATACACATATACATATCTACATATATACTGTATATACACATATATATACAAATCTACATATATATATCCACATATATATATATATTAGGTGGGACTCGATTAAAAAATTTAATCCAATTAATTAGAGGATTAATCGTATGTAATCGCACACGTAAATTTGCCCCAAATCGCAAATGTTTTTTTTTAATTTAAAACGGTTTTAGTGGGCTTACAGAATCAAATAATAGACATGGACATGAATATTGTAAACTGAAGCTGTTTTAATTTCTGAAAAAAAGCTTTTAAACTGCATTTGAATTCAAAACAGAAACAAAAATATCATCCCTGGTTAAAATTGGGCAGACTTAAAAATAAAGTGGTAGTTTAAGTACTTTAAGTACATTTTCAGAATAGTATTGTCTTTAAATAATAATAACCAAAATTTCAACATAAAGTGCAGTTTTCTTCTTAAAAAAATAAGTCAGAAACATAAAAGGTAATTTGACCAGCTTACTCTTTAAACTCTGAGTAACATTAGCCAAAATTATTTTGTACATTAGGCTAAAACAGTGTGATCATTGAACATTTTGTAATTAGATGTATTTAGAATTACTAACGGTCACGGAAGTCCAATGATCCCCAGTAAGAGCCACAAAGTCCGCTTTCTGTAATGCATCTAATTTTGCTTGCTTTTCAGTGTGCACAAAACCATGCTTTTATCAAGGCTTACTTTCGGGAAGTCGAAATGATCAGTCGTAGGAAGCGCTTTATTCCGACTCTAACATTTTTGTAGCTGTGATGTGTGCATCAGTGTAATGGATGTACCAGGAAATCATGCATTGACAAAAGTTCCCGTTTGCTTGGAATTGAAAGTGTGATTAAATGCGTTATTTTTAACGCGTTATGGAGACATGCATCGAAGCTTCTCAGCTGTGCTTGTGCTAATAAAGGGAAACATTTTAAAAATAGCGTAACATGATTCTCGTTAACCTAATATTTTTCATACGTCCCAAACCAAGAAGATGCGAAGGTAAAATGAATCGGATAGCGCGCGTACATACTCAGTGCATCCCCTCTCGGGAATCGAACCTCGAATGTCCACATTAGAGGCGAAGACTCTACAATTGCGCCACAGCGTGTGGCTTGTCTATGCGGAGTATGTACTGTAGATCGGGATATATATACATTTAAATATATACCCGTATCGCAGTGGAGAAGTAGAAGTTATGAAAAGAAAAGGGAACATTTTAAAAATAACGTAACATGACTGTCAATATACAGTATTTGTTTTGTGAGTGTTACTGAGTGTTGCTGTCATCAAGGATTTGATTATCATTATTTCTTTCAATCAGGTTTGTATTTGTAGGATGTGTTGTGTTCAAGTTACATTCCGTGTTTGTCAATCGTTGTAAAGATGACAGGTTTCATTCATCGATTAGTTTCTTACTGCATCAATAAACAGCTCGTCTTCTTCTTTATCTGAGACCTGACACACTGCATGCACGGGTTTTTTTACACTGTCTTCCTTTAGCGGGACATTGACTTTTCCACCGTGTGCTTTGTTTCCACAGTAGCAGCATTTATGAATATGCTGTATGTATCAGGCGCTTCATATTTTTGCTGCCTTTTCAATTGTGTAATTCGGTTTTGTTCAGCTCTTTGGAACTGTTGCCTTTTATCTGTGCACTGCGTCAGTTCACGTGAGCCGCTTATATGCATATGCAGCGAAGTTCCCAGTTGTGCTGGTGCCATCTCGTGCTATGTCCATGGCTGTATTTAATGTTACCTTAGTCCTGACACTTAAAACTTTCTCTCGCAGTTTCGCTGAGTTTGTGTCAAACACCACCCTGACCATCTCATCTTCCTCTCCATAAGCACAGTCCTTAACCCGTGAATATTTAGTGGGAGTTTGCTATTGGATTGCCGCTGACGGATGGCCTTATATGGGCAGGCACTAAATTACAAACGCCAGCGCAGCTTGTCTATGAACTTAATTTAAAGTGTAGGTTTACATGTGCTTTGTTTCAGTAGCAGAACTCATCAATATAGTTGTATATGTCACTTTCGCTTCTTATTGTTTAGCTGCCTTCTCAATTATATAATGCATGTTTTCTTCAGCTTTTTGGAGGTCTTCCTGATTTTCTACGTACTGCGTGATTACGTGGGAGGCGTGATGATGTCACACGAAACTCCGCCCCCACGGCGTTCAAGCTCATCTCCATTACAGTAAATGGAGAAAAACAGCTTCCAGTTATGACCATTACGCGTAGAATTTAGATATAAAACCTGCCCAACTTTTGTAAGGAAGCTGTAAGGAATGAACCTGCCAAATTTCAGCCTTCCACCCACACGGGAAGTTGGAGAATTAGTGATGAGTGAGTGAGTGAGTGAGTGAGTGAGTGAGTGAGGGCTTTGCCTTTTATTATTATAGATAGAGAGATGTGTTCGCTGACGTTATGATCGCCTTTTGGGGACAGTCGCGGTGGGTCTTGTGTAGACTGGTGAGACGTCCCTGCCATTAATCGGCTGTGATGGCACTGTCAGTCCTCCACTCCTGTGCGTGTCTTCATAATCCGAGCTGAGGACCTCATAATCGTATACATGCAAAAGAAAGTGTGAATCGTCTTAATATTATTTTGCCGTGGTGTAGAAAAGGGGTCCCGTGTTTGCACTTGTCTGGGCTATAGCCCAGTGGGAGGATGAAAAAAATTAAAAGTGCTCACTTTGACTTAAGGCAGAAGTGCAGTCAGCGTCTCGAAGGCCGGCACAGCTATGCGCTGCGCTGGCTGCTCGACTTTTGCTGGGCAGGAGACCCCAGTTTTTGCAGACACGTTCATGATATCAAAAGTCTCAGCGCTCTTTGGAGGTCATTCATATATATATATATATAGCAAAATACCCGCGCCTCGCAGCGGAGAAGTAGTGTGTTAAAGAAGTAATGAAAAGAAAAGGAAACATTTTAATAATAGCGTAACATGATTGACATTGTCATGAGTGTTGCTGTCATATATATGCCTGCCTAAATAAGTCACCCTCGCTTTGCTCTTACTTTTTTACCGTTCATTTAATCATGGCTAGTGGCAGAAAAATTATAAAATGGAAGGAGGATGGCTTTACCAAAACAATTATTGATGGCGAATCGATTATTCATAAAGCTTGAATTGGTGATCTGTTTTCTGTGTTAACCTCATATTTTTCATACTTCTTCTCAAACCAAGGTGGTGCGAGGGTAAAATGAATCGGGATGCGCTGATCAATGTAATCAGTGTACCAGGAAATCATGCATTGACAAAAGCTCCCCTTGCTTGTAATGCAAAGTGTGATTAAATGCATTATTTTTAACGTTATGGAGCACATGCATCGAAGCTTCTCAGCTCTGCTTGTGCTAAGAAAAGGAAAGATTTTAAAAATAACGTAACACGATTGTCAATGTAACCTTTTGTAAGTAGTGCCTGGAGGATTCAGTGTGGAGAAACTCTAGAGACAGCGTGTGTATTAACTTGTGGATTTTTCTGTGAGTATTTGGTGGCAGTCTGACGAAGTTGCTTCGGAAGACGGCGTTATCCGCGGAGCTCAGCTCAGAGCAAAATGAGATGAATGGGAGGGAGATGATGGCGTGACTCCCCTACCCGCCTTAACTGTCAATCCCCACAAACACAGTCTCGAATTTGCATAAGCACACCCCTTCACCTACAATTTTAACTTAGTTACAAAGTGATCAAAACTCGTTTATATTCTGCGTCCTCTCATTAAACTTGTATCTCGCATTACCTGTGGGCATGTGAAACGCCAGCGGTAGCCTGTCTATGAACTTAATTTAAAGTTTAGGTTTACACCTTGCTTTCTTTCCGAGGTAGCAGCACTCATGAATATGGTAGTATATGTCACTCGCTCGCTTCTTATTGTTTCGCTGCCTTCTCAATTATATAATGCATGTTTTCTTAAGCGCTTTTTGGAGGTCTTCCTGGTTTTCTGCGCACTGCGTTGACAGTCAGTTTACGTGATTACGTGGGAGGCGTGATGTTGTCACACGAAACTCCACCCCCCCCACGTCTTTCCAGCTCAACTCTATTACAGTTAATGGAGAAAAATACCTTCCAGTTATGACCATTAGGCGTAGAATTTCGAAATGAAACCTGCCCAACTTTTGTAAGTAAGCTGTAAGGAATGAGCGTGCGTGCGTGCGTGCGTGCTTTGCCTTTTATTAGTATAGATTGATTGATACCCAAGGGGAAATTGTCTTTTCGCATGACCTTTGGAGGTATTATGAATGTTTGATATTATAGTTAAATACTGTGTGTGTAAAATATAAAACTGGCTTGTCTATATTAGAGCATTTTAAATGTTGCTAGTTGTAAATTTGCACATTAAGCAATAAATCTGTTACATTTATTGATGTTATGCTAGGTGCAAATTTACAACATAGTAGAGGAGGCAGCACCAGCTGGGCTTGCCTTTTTTTCCCCCAAAAATCATAAAACTCCCAATTGAAGAAGAGGACTGAAAGATGTTTTAATGATGAACTATAAGACTGTTCAAAAATCTTGAACTATCCATCATTTGAGTGGCTAATATAAAAGCTTAGTAATCCCCATTTACAATTTTGTGTACTACCAGAACCATACGTATTATTCATGTTTGAATTAAACTTCCTATTTCCAACACAGCTATAAGACGTGATAAAGTAGCATTTATCATGTAGAGTGTTTTCAATATATATAGGAGTAATCCTGTTAAAACGAAACTCACGGGACCATAGAAATATTTTGTTATAACAGAAATTTTGTTATAACAAATATGGACAAAATATGTATAGTATTGTGACCAGGGCCAACAGCAATTCACCATGTCATGGCAGTGGAGCAAGGTCGGCTTCTTAGCTGCTCTGCTACATCTGGTAAACAGTAAACCAAGGGAAAAACAGTTGGCTGTCCTCTGCAGGATCAGGGTTACCTTTTCACGTGCTTCTCACACAATTTTACAACAGTTACCACTGGGCTTTAAACTGCTCTTCCTCACACTCTTCCTGATCTGACTTCTCCGGACTGCATCTTCCACAGCGGTGATTCTGAGCCGCTGGTGTTCTTCTAATTTGAAGATGGGAGCTAAAGCAGGACAATCGCTCATGCCATGTCTCCTATTCTGAATGAAGTCTTGAGACTGTACCTGCCTTCTCTATACAGTAATAAAGTACCTGTATTTTCATTGAAAACCAGGACTCATCATCCTGTCTCTTGTACACCTCTGTGACCCAAACCTGACAATATCTATATAAAAAACTTGGAAGTGAGTGAGCATCAATAGGCTTTGTGCCCTAAGATCCAAGTTACCCAAACTATTCTATAACATTTCAGTAATTATTTACTACTCTGATGCTGATTTTCTGATCATAAAATAGGACGTTACGATAGTAGTTGACAAGAAGAATTCCTGAAGAAACTGTGGCACACAGACGCACACAAATCGAGACATCCATCAGCAGGGGACCCTAATACAGAGATCCGTCGAAAAAACAGAGATAGAAATTTTTGATGAATTTAAAGCTTTCGCTCCTCCCGATTAGATGATAGGTTATAGTGGGGGAGGTCGCAAAAAAAAAAAAACAGAGCTTCTTAAACTGCAAAAATATTTTATTTGAAAATGAGATGTTAGATGTAACTTTTTTTGAATAGAAATATAGATATGAGCACAGAATGAAAACAAGACGTTAGATGTAAATGTTTTAATGGAAATACAGGTATGAAAATACAGAATGAAAATGAGTTGTCAGATGTAACTTTTTTTAATTGAAATACAAGTTGAAAATACAAAATGAAAACAAGTCATTAGATGAAGATGAAGGCATGATTACAAAATGCTTTCGCCGCATTATTTTTCCTTATTCCAGAATCAACTTTTTCCAAGATTGTTAATTTTTCTTTCAGTGTAAACTGACACCGTTTCTCACTTTTTTTGCTTCTTCTCAAAGAAAACTTTGAGAAGCACTATGAAATTTAAACAGTATGGCATCTGCACACAACTACTCACGTGGACGCTCAGATGTTGTGCATACACGCGAGCCAAGAATGCCAGAGACCGGAAATTTCACAACAGAGTGTCTCTCTTTTTGAGACAACCTGTTTGGTTTGGTTTAGGTTTATTTGTCATATATAGGTTAACACAGGGTCAACATACAATGAAATGTGTATGACGAGAAAAACAAGTCACTCAGCCTAGATCCAATAAAGCTAAAAAAATAATTAAAAATAATTTTAAAAAAATTACAACTTAAAAATAGACTAGCTATATAAAATAAAATGTGTACATTTTAAAAGAAATTATAGAGCAATATGAGTTGAATGAGCAGCAAGTACAAATGACAGTTATTGCACAGATAATGTTTTATAAGTACAGATGCATATTCCATAAAGTGCAGATGCATGTTCCAGTCAGTATTCAGAGCGTATGCAGGTACAGTTTGTGTGTGAGTACTGCAATGTAGATGTAATGCAATGTAGGTGTAATTTAAGTGTATGTAAGTGTTCATGTGTTGCTGTTGAGGAGTCGAATGGCCTGGTGGTAAAATCTGTTCTTAAGTCTTGTAGTCCGAGAAGCCAGACTCCTGTATTGTCTGCCAGACATTAATTAACAAGGAGAACAGCTGGTGTGCTGGATGGCTGTGGTCCTTTATGATGCTGCTTGTCTTACGCAAGCACCGATGGAGGTAAATGTCTTCAATGGCAGTGAGACTCTTGCCCGTGATGTGTTCTGCTGCCTTCACCACTCTCTGTAATGATTTTCGGCTGCTGGCAGAGCAGCTCCCATACCAGACGGTAATGCAGCCCGTCAGCAGACTCTAAACCACACTCCTGTAAAAGTTTGAGGTGATGTTGGCATTCATTCCAAACTTCCTCAGCCTCCTCAGGAAGTAGAGTCACTGGCGAGCTTTCTTAACCACAGTGTCTATGTGAAGGGTCCATGAGAGATCCACGGTGATGTTTACTCTGAGGAACTTGAAGCTGTTAACCCTTTCAACTTCTACACCGCTGATGTAGATGGCCTGGTGTTCTCCGCCCTGCTGTTTCCGATAGTCCACGATCATCTCCTTGGTTTTGCTGATGTTAAGAGACAAGCAGTTATCCAGGCACCAATTACTTAGTGCCAGCACCTCCTTTCTGTAGGCCGTCTCATTGTTGTCAGTGATAAAGGCCTATGATGGTTGTGTTGTCTGCAAACTTGATGATGGAGTTTGTGCCGTGTTTTGCAACACAGTTGTGGGTGAACGAGGAATACAAGAGGGGGCTAAGCACACAGCCCTGCGGCGCTCCTGTGTTTAAAATGAGTGATGAGGACGTGTGTTTGCCAACTCTCACCACCTGGGGCCTGTTTGTGAGGAAAGAGAAAATCCATCTGTTAAAGGGTTCCCAGGACAACAAAGTGTAGGAGGTGTTAAGTATTTTTTGCATTGCATTATTATCTTCGGTGGCCATGTTTGGTTGAAAAAACATTTATTACACTGAAATATACATTTTTTTTTCGATCTTGCCTTTGCTCCGCGTTATAGTGCATGATACTGAAAATTTTTCAAATGACAACTCATGTTCAAATGGCATAGCATTTTCAAATAGTGATGTTTTCATGAATGAATGTGTGTGTGTGTGTGCATGAGAGAAGCAGAGACAGATTCAATCTCATTCAAGTGGTTACTGGAATATAAAATAAACACTTATGCAAAGGTATAATGAAAGTGTGCTTTCATTCAAGAATAAAACTGAATAACAAAAATTTCAAGTGAAAACAAGATCCAAGACATGATTTACCAGTGTTTGTGTGTCTGCTTATATCCCTTCAGTGATACAGGTAGCAAAATTTTATACTGCCTGTTACAGACTGAAATCAAAGGCTTCTTCTTTTTGGGCGCATACTTTGTCATCATGGCACTGCCAGATCTAAACACTAGCGTGGAGAGTTGCTCACTTACTAATATGACTATAGCTGCAAGTAGAGGTCCCATTTTACTTGTAGTGCCAAGCAGAGTTGTGTCATGGTGCAGCAGTCTATTAGCCAGTGAAAGCACTGTGAAGAAGCTGTCTGTTGTTTCGGTTCTGCCTTTGTCCAGAAATGGCTCCATAAGCTTTATGACCACAGACTCGGAAAGTCTTTGCCCTGGTTTGTAACTCGAAACACAGTTCTAAACAACACATACAATACATATAGCCCAAATTCACACAAAAAGTGCCTCAATGGACTTTAACAGGCCCTGCATCTTGACAGCCCCCCAAGCCTTGACTATCTAAGAAGACAAAAAAAAAACTTCCCAAAAAAACCCTTGTAGGGAAACAATGGGAGAAACCTTGGGAAAGGCAGTTCAAAGAGAGGTAGGTTTGGGCGTGCAAAGGGTTTCAAAAAGAATGGGGTCAATACAATACAGTACAATACATAGAACAGAACGAATCTTCAATACAGTGTAGTAATTAAAAATTTTAGAAGTAGAGAGTAGAATTTAACAGTACATGATATAATATGATTTTGGATTTGTTTAGAGTCCTGGAGACCTTATCCATCAAGCTGCCTCCTCCATTTGGCCATTCCACAGCTGAAATAGTGGTAATCCACTGAAAGGACCCTCTTTCCCACGATTCCTGCGATACTTCATCAGGGGTGACTTTAATTTAGGCAGGCAAAACAACTTGGCAGGTGGGCTGTGGCACCAAGTGCCACATTTGAGTACCAAATGAGAAACAGAATAGGTGAGGGTTAGTATCCAATTATAACTATCATGTTACTTATGTTTTAGTGCTAATGACTAACAACAGAGATGCAGTCTGTACAGTTAATCAGCAGCTCTAGTCAAGATATGCTAAACTGAAGTAGTGAGTCTTCAGCCAGGATTTAAAAGCTGAGACCGAAAGGGCATCTCTTATAGTAGCAGGCAGACCATTCTACAATTTAGGGGCCCTGTAACTAAAAGCTTGACCTCCCACTGTCATGTTATTAATCCTTGGCATCATAAGCAGACCGGCATCTTGAGATCTTAATGTGTGTTCTGGTTTGTAAGTCATGATAAGTTCAGACAAGTAAGCCCGGACCTTGGCCATTTAATGCTTTATATGTTAAAAGGAGGATTTTGAAACCTGCCCTAAACTTAACCAGGAGCCAGTGTAAGGATTTAAGAACTGGAGTTATGTGTTCATATTTTCTTGTTCTTATAATAATTCTTGCAGCAGCATTTTGGATTAACTGGAGTATGTATAAAGAACAGTTTGAACATCCAGTGAACACCGCATTGCAATAGTCAATCCTATTAGAAATAAATGCATGAATTAATTTCTCTGAATCCTGTTTATTTAGAAAGCACTTTAATTTCCCAACATTTTTCAAAATGGAAGAAACATGATTTTGGACAAATTTGTAATATGCGCTTTAAATTACATGCTAGAGTCAAAGATAACTTCTAGATTGCGGGCTGATTCAGTAAAATTAATGGTGATTCCAACTGAGTTAAATGATGACAGAATATTGTTGTGATCAGCATCATTCCCTCCAACAATTAACATCTCTGTTTTATCTGTGTTTAAAGAAAAGTACTTCTCATCCATCCACTCCTTTAATTCACTAACACAACTAATTAAAGACAACATCGGAGAAACTTCATTTAATGTAAATGAAAGGTATAACTGGGTGTTATCTGCATACGAGTGAAAATTAACATTATGTTTCCTAATGTGAGATCCCAGTAGAAGCATGTAAATTGAAAATAGTAAAGGTCCCAGTACTGAGCCCTGCGGGACATCATATCTCAGTTCTGTGTATAATGATGGAGTACTGTCAGCACTTTTCTGTACATATTGGAATCGATTTGATAAATACAAAATATTGCCAGATGTTCGAGATTGCAGCAAATCTGTCGTTTTTCACATGTTCTGCTCGGGTTTCTTTGTTGTCAAAGTGCAAATGCCGCATGTTAGTCTGATAGCGGTCACGGGACATTGTATGTTTTTATTATATAATAGTAATAATAATAGCAGCTCACTGCTCAAAACGCAGAGCACCTCAAACCTGGAACATTTGGGTTATAAGGCAGCAGTTCTTGCCTCTGCAGCATTAAAGAATACATATTGAGCTTGGATTTTTAACTCATTGACAGCAACATGTAAATTTAATGTTTTTTTTCTTTGACTATATTCTTGAATAAAAGCACATGTTTATTTAATATCTGGACTAAAGTCTTCACACATTATAGACGACTTCATTATTAGTATAACATGTAAAAAGTTTCTGCTTTAGGTATATGTTCTGCATTTCTTGCCTCACATTTCCTGCCATCCTACACTTACACATATCATTGTTGACACAGAACACACATTAAATGTATGTATTCCAAATAGCAATATATTATTTACCCTATACAACTTCAAGCACCTCACTGCCAGAAAATAAGACCTGAGCTCTGAGAATTTTGTGACGGACTCAGCTCTGTCGGTGGGGGAGATGGAATAGCAGGTTGCTTGCAGCTTGTACTGATCGATACATTTGCAAAACAAAAGATGCTAATGGTGAGGTACAAAGGAATTTAAGGTGGCCTGGGATTACAAGTTCTTTTGTTTTTACATGTACACCTTACGCACATACAGGTAAACACAGTTGCTATAACAAATATGTCATGGTAGTGGCAACCAAGGCCACCGTTAAACCCAACAATGACAAGCCTAACTAATTTGTGCCATCAATATCACATGTAGCACTAGCATTGATTGGAACAGAGAAAGCATGCTGTCAAAAGTGCAATCAAGAGAAGGAACTATTGTGCACGGTACATAAAATATGGGTTTACTTGTATCATAGTAAATAGTAAACACCGTCCACAATGTGTTATGTGTTCTGAGGTACTGTACTTGCAAATAACTTGTACCTAGACCTCAATGATAAACCTGCTGACGTTTTTCACCATGAAGAGTCAGGGTTGGCAAGCCAAAAAACAAACTATGCCCAGCCAAACCATTGTACTAGTTAAAGCACTGACAGCTTCATTTGGAGTGGCATATTTGATTGCTAAAGCGAAAAAGCCATGTACGAATTAAGAGATTCTAATTCATCCACCAGCAGTGGTGATTTCTAGAACTTTGCACGAAGATATATTGAGAAAATTCCACTATCCAATAACACAATTAGCCGTTGCATAAGTGACGTGGCAAATTATGTTAAATGCCAGCTAATACAGAGAATTAAGGATGGGGGAAAATTTTTGTTGCAAGTTGATGAGTCAACAGATATTTCCAGTGCTTCTAAACTTTTTGTTTTTGTTCGCTACTGCTGTGATAGAAAGCTCAACGAGGATTTGTTGTTTTGCTGTGAACTTGAGGGAACGTGTATGGGGGAAATTTTTTTTTGAAAAGCTCAATACAAAACTGGGTGAAGTGGGTCTGTCCTGGAACACTGTGTAGGGGTATGCACAGATGGAGCAGGTGCTATGGTAGGGAAAAATAAAGGACTTATGGCAGTGATGTAGCTCAGCAAGTTCGTTTCCCTCACTGTATGATTCACAGGGAGGCTCTTGCTACAAAAACCCTGCCTTTAGAATTAAACAATGTGCGGCAAACAGCAATTAAAATTGTGAATCACATTACAACTCGTCTAACAAAGTTCAGACTTTTTGGCCAGCTTTGTAAAGAAATGGGGTCAGAACATGAATCTTTACCCCTGCATATAAAAGTCCTTAATAGATTATTTTTATTAAGAGGCGAAATGTGGATTTTCCTTCTTGATAATGCATCTTCCTATGTGAAATATTGTACTGATGCAAAATGCCTCGCTCATCTTGTGTACCTCTCGGACATCTATGATAGACTCAATAAACTTAATTAATCACGTAAGGGGCCCAATTCAAATGTGCTAATGGCATCCAACAAAGTTGAGGGATTTGTGAAAAAACTGGAGTGATGGAGAGTGCAGACAGAGCCGGGCAATATAGACATGTTTCCCACTTTGAATGAATTTATTATCTGAAAATGAACTTGGCATTGATACTATAAAAGTGGACATTGCTTTCCACCTACAAGACCTTGCTGCATATTTAAGTAAATATTTTCCTAAGCAGCAGTTTTGGGATCAGCTTGACTGGGTTCATAATCCTTTTGTTTCTAATGTTGGGCATCAACTTCCATTGGATCAACAGGATGCTTTTCTGGAACTTTAGAGTGATTGAACACTGAAGGCAGTGTTTGATTCGGTTTCGTTGGCAAAGTTGTGGATGACAGTTAAAACTGAATATCCTGAACTATCAAGACGTGCAGTTGCAGCAACATTTTCCATCCTATTGTACATTAAAAGCAAGTATCTCTCACCCTATCAGTGGAGGACGATTTAAGACTAGCTGTGCTCAACCATCCCACTGAATAAAGTAAATTCTTGGCTTAAAGCATGTGATAAATGTCAACAACCTGCATTACAAAGTGTATGTATCGTGTATAGCCTATATTATTATGATGTATGCGTCCTAATGTATTTTTTGTGTTGCAAAAACATGTAATTTGATGTAAAATAAGGATTCTGACATAGAATTATCATACAAAGTAAAATGTGCTTTGGAGCTCACAGAAAGGTTTGGTGTTTCAAAACCCAGATTTGAAAATGAGTTTATTTGCAGAATAATTGCATTTTATAGCAAAAGTATAAAGAGAAATCAGTTGTATACTTCTGGATGTGTGTGTCTGGTGGAGAGTATGGTGCCGGCTTAACTTGAGGAAAAATATTACCTGTTTTGCATTTACCTAAGCATGCAAAAGTACATTGGAGATTATCATCCAAATTCTCTTACTGAAAAAGCACCTCACTGACAGTTTGTGTCTTGCAACAATTGCATATCAACTTGTTGTAATGTAACTAGCTGGGAAAACCTGTCTTCATAATAGGCAAAGTTATGTATTTTGTATGGCATTCTTTTAAATGCACTGTAAATGACTTACAAGTTATCATTGAAAGTAACTGCATGAGCACATTTTTTCATGAAGGGACTTGATGCTGTATAATCCATCAGAATTTTTCATCAAGTGAAATATTTTTATTTGTTAAGAACAGTAGTTTGTTTTTTTATATAGAGATTTACAGGTATATGTTAAATTGCTGAAGGAAGACCAGAGAGAATAGTAATAAACATCTTAATTGTATTACATTTAATTTTCATTTCTATTAATGGAAGGACATGGCAATATTCAAATGTAACTTGCATATTTTTTCATAGTATGAGGGCAATTAAGGAGCAAAAGAGGATAGGAAAATAAAGTTAATACAGTATATCTAAGTTGTAGTAGAGTTTTAGATAGCTTCCAGAATTTAAAGTTGCACTTTTTCTTTATTATTATTTTAACCTAAAAGTTATGTAGATTAAATTTTTTGTCATCTAATGCTATTTTATTATGATTACAGCAACAAAAATCTTGTATGACCATCTTTTTAAAAAGTGCCAATTGCTACATTATTCTCTTTAATTTGTGAGTGTTTATTGAACTTATCTCATGATGAAAATACAACATTATAAATAGATCTGCCGTTTTTTAAAAATCTACCTTACATCTTTAAGAAACAACAACTCCTGATTATAAGGAAAAATTTACTTGTTTTGCATTGCAGCCATTCTAGCAGACTAATTACCAGCTTTTGGTCCCAAGGTACATAATATTGTGTAGCTGACATTTGAGTTGATGTAGATGATAAATAACTAGATTACATTTTTACTAAACAGCATGATGAAAAAGCTTTTAAACGTTTGCTGTCAATGCTGGTTGAAATTTATAAATGAAAATAGATATCACCATTGTGTATTACAGTGGGCACCAATCTTAGTACATTCAAAGAGTCCATTGTCAGCCCTGTATTTCAGAAAGCAGATTTGGACATGAATGTACTTATTTATAGATGAATTTTAAATATACATTTTGTGTTTAAAATACTTGAAACATCTTTGGCCTCTAATGTTTAGTTTGACCTATAGTATTGCAGCCTGTTTAAAAAGTTTAATTATGACTTCAAATTTAAAGCAAGGGAACAATACTCATGTATGATGTGATTCTGTTATTTTCCAATGAAGAAAATGGCATAATTATGGTTATTTTTTAACTTTGAGAATTATGTGAGGGTGTCTTACACAGTTTTATTTGGGTTACTTAATCCATACCAAATTTTGTTTGCAATGTGTACAAATACAGTGGATTCAGAAAGTATTTAGACTTCTTCACTTTCTGCTCTCTTTATTGTGTTGCAAATGTAATTTTAAAAGATTAATTTGTCTTTTTTGCCTGTCTTGCTACACCTAGCAATCTGCATACTAGTGTAAGGAGTGGTATTAGTATGTACATTTTGAGCTGGCTTGGTATGAACTGGCTTTGTTCCTGTATTGTGCCTTGCACTGATTTACATAACTTAAAAATAATCATTCCCTAGACTTTGTTCAGTAAGTACTAGGGGGCTTCACCCCTGCTCGCTTTGCTCGCCAACCCCAGTGTTTGGTTTTCTGGATACATACTTTTGAAGATTTTTTTTTCTTTGAATTGTTGATATTTCATTAGTTTTACTTTTATTTCAGAACTTCTGTAAAAACAATATTTGGAATCTTTGTGGAGTCCCAATATGCTGAATCTTTTAAATGAGCTCAGTGAGACGTGTTTAATGACTTTGTACCATAATTCAGGATAGGTTTCTCTGTTTGTAATTTCAGCACAGACAAAACGATCTATATCATCAGCAGTTAGTCATTTTTTTGCATAGTAGCCAATTAATTCATGTGAGGTAAACCACGTTTCTGAAATTCTCTGACTTAAACTTCAAAGTCTTACAATATTTGCATACTTCTGACATATCACTTATGTCCATATATTTGATCTCTATTCGCCTTTTCGTTATTTCTCAGAGTAATAATTTCTCCTTTTTTGCGCTAATGCAATATTTACTTTCTTTGTTTTGACACTGTAGTTTTTTTCTGCTTTCATATTCAGTATCTTGCTCTGCATGTGTTTCGTGTCTATGTTTTTTTGAGTCTTTTGAATTTCAGTTTTCATTATCTTTAACCTGCTCTACATGTGTTTGGCCCCTTTGTTTATTAACCTCTTCATGATGTTTTACTTTGTTTTCTACTCTGTCTTTTATTTCTGACCTGGCTTTGCCCTGGTTTTTTTTTTCAATGACACCTGGTCCGTGGAGATTATTTTCCCTTTTTCGAGTAATAATTTCCATTTGTTTGCGCTACTGCAATCTTTTTTTTTTATACTTTCTAATTTTCCTACTTTCATATTCTTTAACTTTCACCACATGTGTATTTCACCATTTTTTTTTTTTGAGCCTTTCGAATTCCACTGCTTTCATAATCTCTGTGTATAGTGCCAACGTTTGTGAATGTCTTTATGAAGTTGTCTTGTACTCTCTGTCTTTTAATTCTGAGTCCAATTGGACGTGCTTTTTTCAATTCCACTTGTTGTAGACTGATAACTACTTTCCTTATTTTCTGAATTTGCACCTAGATTATTCTTTTTCACTCTTTTTTCTCTCCAATGCTTTTGAGTCTCTTTTTTCCATGCTGCTTTCTTCTTCGCTTAGTCGTCGACGTTTCATTTATAACGTATTGTCCTTATACACTTTATATGTGCTGAGAGCCCTGGATCTCTGTGTGCTCAAATCCTTATACACACATGACTGAGTGTTTTGTTGCCCGTGGTCTAATTTGATATTGGTTGTAAGTAGGGCGTGTCTTGCAAGAATCTCATGTTCTATGTCATTACGAGACGGTCCTGGGTCAATCTTTGGCACAAAGTCTCATGTTTAAGGTACCCACGAGACGCTCCACAGCCATTCTCTTTCGTCTTGCGGGTCTTAAGTGTCTTCCTTGATCTTAACGTGAAGATCACATCTCGTCTCCTGTCTTTCTCTCCCAGGATTTTTTTTTATAGTAGAGAGAAATGAAATGAAAGTCATTATTGTAGGATGCTGGCTGTGGCACTGATGTCGTACATTTTCAGGAATATACTGTCTGTGTTATTTCAAGTTTTCTCTATGAGTTAGGGGCTCTGATTTTCTTCACCCTTACAAAAAATGTGCAGGTCATGTTAATTGGCTGCTCTAAACTGATCCAATGTAGAGTACCTTCAATGGACTAATGTTTTGTTTAGAGCTTGTTCCTGCCTTGTGACCGTTGCTGCAATAGGGTCTGGACCCTTACAGCCCTGCAATTTAATTAATTTGTAAATGGACATATAAATATTTGAAAGAAAAATTGTTTTCTTGTCAAGTATGCCAACATGCTTTAAAACTTTTATAATTTTACCATAGTTAAAATACACTGCTCTTTATAATAAACTAGCAAAATACCTGCGCTTCGCAGCGGCAAAGTACTGCCTTAAAATTTTTATTAAGAACAAAATTAAACCTTTTTAAACTGAGGGAAAATATACCAATAATTATTTTTTAAGGATCTCTTTGTATACCACATTGTCAGTTCGGCCCTCCAGTTGTAATTATGACCAAGCTGTGCGCTGAGCTTACTCTTGAGCATGCAACCTACAGTTGGCCATGTGAACAGTAATCTTGTTTCAAATCTCACAGCTTGGATTGCTGCTGTCATAATCGGTTGAGTTTCATGGTTTGTTTCAATTATGACAGTATTTGCAGGACTTGTGTTGAAGAGACATTCGGCATCTGTCAAGCATTGTGAGCATACAACCGGTTTCATCGATAACTTCACATCCAGCTTTTGAGAGTTTAAACATTCATAAACATCAAAGTGTCCACTACTGAAATCGTCACCTGTGAATCTAAGATGTTTAAGAGGCATTGGCAGTTCTCGAAAGGTGTAAAATATTTGGCCATTTCGGTACACTTGAAAGCGACAACCAAACAATTCAGCGGCAGCCATCATCTCACATGCAGATCCATAGGTGAAGGGCTTAAGCATTTCACTCTTATAGTGGTCCTGTGTAGTATAATTATCTCCTGTACTATTATCAGTCCACACCTTGAACCTGTCCCAGTCATTCAATACATAAGACACAATGTTCCTCTGAATATCAAGAGTGAGCCTGATATGGCCATGCAATATGTAACAAAGAGAATGGAAAAGGTAGGTGCCATCTCTGGGCATGGAAACCACTCGGTAAGTGACAATTCTTTGATCGATGGTGATCACCTCGATAGACATGTTAATGGGGGTACGGTTGGAATGATAAATGAAATGGGTACCTGAACAATGTAAAGTAAGTCTAAAATACCTACACAATAACTATAATCGTAGTAAATGAACAATAAAACCGTGGATTAAATAAAAAGGCTGTAGTTATCAGTAGGGAGACGTGAATCCCCTGGCGAAGCAAGGAAGGGAATGTAGAGACCGGAGCAACGGACGGCCTTATATAGGCAGGCAGCCAACAACGTGGGAGGTGTTGGGATGGGGGACCCAACGCCGCCTCACACGGTGACCGAGCTGCATGCTATGGACGTATATATGTACGCAAGTAGGATTCAGTTAGTGTTGGGAACCCGTGTACCAGATTTCATGAAGATGGGCCCATAAGTAACAAAGACTGTTGAAAAGTTCAATATGGCAGCCGGCAGTGGCGTCATACCACCGAAGTAAGTACGTACATCGGTTTTGGTTAGTGCAGGGAAGCCACCTACCAAATTTCGTGAAGATGGGGTCAGCCTTCTACCTACACGGGAAGTTGGAGAATTAGTGACGTTGGAAAGTTCAATATGGCAGCCGACAGTGGCATCATACCACTGAAATAAGTACGTACATCGGTTTTGGTTAGTGCAGGGAAGCCACCTACCAAATTTCGTGAAGATGGGGCCATAAATAAGAAAGTTCAACATGGCGAACGTTGTCAACCGTTATGACCGTTACATGTAGAATATTGAAATGAAACCTGCTTAACTTTTGTAAGTAAACTGTAAGGAATGAGCCTGCCAAATTTCAGCCTTCTACCTACATGGGACGTTCGAGAATTAGTGACGTTGAAAAGTTCAATATGGCAGCTGACAGTGGCATCATACCATCGAAATAAGTACGTACATCGGTTTCGGTTAGCGCAGGGAAGCCTTCAACCAAATTTCGTGAAGATGGGGCCATAAATAAGCTGTAAGGATAAGCCTGCCAAATTTCAGCCTTTTACCTACACTGGAAGTTGGAGAATTAGTAATGAGTGAGTGAGGGCTTTGCCTTTTATTAGTATAGATTATAACAGTGTGTCGATACACTTTAATGAGTGATTATAATTCAAAGCCTGGCACATATGCACAGAACTTAAATATTATGTAAGAGATCACTCCTGTGTTGATGAAGTGTTCCTCTTTTTGCACATTCTTTGTTTTAACACACAAATAATATAAACTTCCTAACAGAATCCAAAGCGATTTGCAAGAGGGTAGAGTATGGTTGACTCTGGTGATTTATAGTTACAAGTGCCACATACCAAGGTAGCTAAATGAGTAAAAGTAAGAGGAAAATGTGGGAACTAAGCTATTAGTAAGATGTGCTATAGGCAATAATAAAAGCAGTCATCAAAATTAATCACAATAAAATTTAAAAGTAGTATTGTTGTCTTATTCCATTAGAGAATCACAAATAGAAACTGCATTAAAGATATAGGTGTGGAAGAAGGGATTCTTCAGAGATTATTTAAGTCCTTGTCCACATTTTTTCTTTAACTCCACAATCTCCTCATGGAAAAGGAGATTCTTCACAGATGTTTCTTTAATTGGTGAGGGATTACACAAAAGGGACAAAGTTTACAGCAGCATTCATATTTAGCCCATTCCAGATTGAATAATTAATGAATTATCTCCATGACTGGCCTAACAGATCATGTAATTCTGACTTTATTTCTTGCAATAACAGAGGGTTTGGCGTAAATTCTTTTTTTTCTGGAATGGAATTAGGTAAATTTCCCAGAATTACAGTATATGCTAATCATCCTTTCTGGAATAGACTACTGGTGTCCAATAATTTTGATTTCCAATGCACATGACTGTTTGTAGTGTTAGGAGTTAGTTTTCTATTAGAGTATTCCGGACAAAATAATTTTTTACTTCATAATTTTAATTTAAGATTTGTTTTGAAACTTTGTTTTAATTTACGGTCTCCTGGTCCATCGTAAAATAAAACAACATTCCAAGGAGAACAATATTTATTTTCTTACTAGTTTAACAATAAATTAACTATAGGTTAATTGGATAATAGTTTCTGATAACTAATAATAATAAAATAATTTAACATTTGGCAAAATTATTACTCACAGGTTTTGTATCAAAAATGTTATTAATTTTTTAATGTTGTGAAAGCTGCAGACTAACAGTTAATGTTTAAAACAGCTGCAGGCAAAGAGGCTTGAAGTTATCAGAAGCTATGTTACCATAATGAGTTGTCAACACCATTAGCTCAAATACGTATATCTTTAAATCTATCTGTTTTGCTATGCCTTTAATTTGAAATTGTGATAAATACTTTTGCCCAAATTGAAGTAATGAACTTTCAGTGGCAGGGCTAGTTCATATGATGAATATTAATATATTTTCAATCTGGGTCTTGTGGTCATCCATCAAACTGTATGTCAAAATATTTACAGTCATAGCCATTCTTTGCACAGGGCACTTGTTTTACATTTATATTTAACAGATACTAAAAGTTTTCAACTTCTCCATTAAGTGACATCTTTAGAAAAAGATTTTTTTTTCTTAACTGTTTTGGGACTTATTATTTATTTCATAATAAAAATAATCTTGATATTGATAAATATATTCTTGAGATTGGAGACTGAGATGTTCTAACAAGCTGACATCATCTTTGCAAATGAAGGAGAAGGTTCCGAGAGTTTTTGTATTCTGTGGTGTGAGAGCTAATAAAAAAATATATTTTGTTTCTAAAAAGTTTGTATTTTGGTTGCTACTAAGAAGCCATGCTGGGATTTTTAAAGCTTTTTTTCCCACACAAAGGAGCAAAAGCAGCTGAGAGTTTATGGGAGCGTTGAAAAGATACTAGCTACTTGTGTTTGATCTTTTTATTTGTATTCAAGCTCGCGTTGGTGAAGCAGGGCAGTAAGCAGCAGTGGCTGACAATGGCATCTCTGTAAGTAAATAACTGGGATTGTAGTAAGTAACAGAAACAACGATTCCTTAATGGGGAAAAAAAGGGGCACCAGCTGACTTCAAAGTGGTAAAGATAAGGGCTCAGAGGTACAAGGCAAGCAGCTAGCTTGAAGGTGCTGATCAGCCACAAGTTACTGTAGGAGCAGAAAGCACACTGAGAAATTAACTAGCAGCAGATATTCATTAAGAAGGTTTTTCTAGATTGAACAATTTTAGCAGTCAGGAAAGTAGAGCAGTTAAATGGGAGACAGCGTAAGGGTTCATTATTATGAAGGAATACAAACAGTGCAAGTGGAGAGCTTTAAGTAAGAAATAAGAGGAGCACAAAGTTAGGAGAACAGACAGAGAAAAGTAAAGTTAACCTTTTATAAGAAAGACCTGGCCCAAGTGTCCTTTAGAGAGTGATAATGTGTACCTCTAAGGTGTAGCGGAAGGAGATATCAGAACAGACAGAAAGAGGTGAGTCACGGTCACAAGGCGCAAGGTGAAGGGTGCACACTCTCTGGGGGGATCAATGCCAGAATTGCAAGTGTCAAACTGTTTTCAGGTTTTTGAAGAGCTGGATGATGTGTGTGAAGATTCTGAGGTGGTAGGCAGGCATGAGGAGCCCGATCGGCCACCTCAAAACCAGTTTCCAGAAGGAGAGAGGTAGTGATAACTGGGGACTCGATCATTAGGAGCATTAAAGTGAAGGCTTGCTCCAGAGACAGAAATTCATGGTGTGTTGCCTTCTGGGTGCACAGGTGGCAGACCTCCCTGGAGGGGTTGATAGGCTCTTGGCCAGAGTGGATGCAGTGATTATTGTTCATGTTGGAACAAATGACATACATAAAGGTAGTCTGTCAGTTCTACGATCCAAATTTAAAGAGTTAGGTGTCAGAACTGACAACATAGTCTTCTCTGAAATTCTGTCTGTGCCAAATGCCAGTCCAGGTAAGATTGGGGAGATTAGAAGTCTTAACACGTGGCTTAGATCTTGGTGCAGGGCAGAAAGGTACAGTATAGGTTTATGGGTCATTGAGACTCAGTTTGAAACAGATGAGACCTGTTCCACTGGCGACGGGTTACATTTGAGTGGGGGGCACCAATGTGTTGGGGAGACCTAAGAGTAGGATAGTCAAGGATTCTTTAAACCTCGGGTATCTGGGGCTAGGAAGTTTAGGACAGGCCAGGTTTATAACTGTACATGAGGGAACAAGCATGAAAATGCATAGTACTGTAAAATCTAACCTAACGTTTAAATACAAAAGGAAAATGAGTAACACATTAAATAGCTTGCCTTAATGCTAACAGTATCAAAAATAAAACAAGTGAGTTGGAGTTGTATGTAGAAGAGCATAATTATGATGCTATTGCAATAAAAGAAACCTGAGTAAATAACAAAGATTAAGAACTCTCGAGTTCTTAAGAAGGCTAGTGAGTACATATATATACCCTTGACTTATATTTTTAGGAAGACACTGTATAGTGGGAAAATTCCAAAGGACTGTAAAATGGCAAATATTATCCCATTATATAAAAAGGGTGATTGGGCAGATCCAAGCAACTACAGTACAGCAAGATTAACGTGCATCACAGGTAAATTAAAGGAAGGTATTATTAAGGATAAAACTGAGTAACACATAGCAAGAGCAGGAGTTTTACTGATCAATCAGCATGGGTTCAGAAGAGGGTGGTCATGTTTTACCAACATGATGAAATTCTGTGAGGAAGCAACAAAAGGATATGTAAGTGGAACATATGATATTATCTATTGGGACTATCAGAAAGCATTTAATTAGGTGCCACATGAGATTTTGGGCATCAAAGTTAAAGAAATGGGAGTTCAGGCTGTGTTGTGTAGATAGGTGCAGAAATGGCTCAGAAATGGTTCCGACACAGGAAGCAGAGGGTGGAACTTTTTCATAATTGGCTGATGTTAAAAGTGGTGGTCCTCAGGAGTCAGGGCTAGATCCGCGGCTATTTTTAATATATAAATAATTAATAATGTGTAGAGTAAATGTCCATGGAGGTTGTTCTCAAGCTTTGTAATGGACTGGTGAGGTCTCATCTGGAATGCTGTGTGCAGTTTTGGTCTCCAGTTTACTAATAAGAAGGGCAGTTTCTTCTTTTAATTGAAAATTTTGCTTAATTTGGCATGATAAGATCCTGTGTTGTGTTCAGTAATACCAGAATAGGCTTTGACCTGCCCCCCTCCCCACCACATATTGTGTAAAAAAAAGTTTAGAAAACAATGTAAAATTGATTATTGTATTTTAAGTTATATTTAGAGGTTCAATTTAGTTTTTCCAGTCAATTTAGAGATGCTTCAGCTTAGCAAATTCAAGCATAAGCATCACTTTGTTATATCATGCAGTCCTGCAATCAATGCATATTTTTACAATATATAAAAAGAAAAATGCCTGTAAGTCAGAAATGAATCAAACGTGATTTTGATTTTTGGTCTTTAAAGATACATGTGAGGATTGTCAAGTTGGTCATATTAAGCACTACAAGCCACCCTGCTGCTGAGATTGTCAGTCAATGAAGGTGAATTTAAAAATTTGCCCTCATAGTTATTTATTTTATCTTACTATTAATCACAATTTTGTGCTGTGTACTAAGGTGCTGTTTGTCTCTCCTGCCACTTTGGTCAGCAAACTCCAGCCATCCTATTCCTGTTATCTTTTTTTTAAGATAGAAACATAAGAAAAGACAGAATTTCAGCAATATGTAAAAAATATTTCAGATAATCTACCCTTCAAATTCTAGGGAATGGTGTGAAAGGGATTTTTCAATTGGCATCTCAGAAAAGGAGTGAAACTCAGCTCTAAATGGATATACTCTGTATGTATCAAGTATTCCATAATTCAGCTAAAGGTCTTTCACTGATCACATTTATCTCATTCAGCACCAACACTAAAATGCTGCTTCTTGTGAAGTCACAGAGGACACAGCCAAGAGCCTAACAGTGAGCTGAGGAAGGCAGCATCTAATCCAGTATCCAATATGTACCCAACCTGTCAACGTTTCTATCTAGCTTCAGCATCATTATGGCACATGTTTTGAAAATGCGTTAATTAGTATAATTTTGTACAAAAATATTTAGACATTTTTAAGATAGCCTTGGTGTTAGGCCGGGGTTATACTTCACGCGACGCATGCTGCAGTGAACGCTCCTGTGACTGTAGCATTTGACTGTTTATACTTGCACGTGTACTTTACGTAAATCTGGAGGAATCCACCAGGTGGCAGTGCGAGATATTATCACGGTGAGAACATGTTCGGCTTCTGTGTTGTGAATTGCCTGGAACACCCATTAAGTTCCAATGACACCTTACCGCAATAGTTCTGAAAAGGATGTTTAATGATTAAATCCATCAATCCAGGAATGTGTCCATTTCAGAAAGCATTGGGCATGAGGCAGGAACAATCCCTGAACGGAGTATTGCAAGGTGAATACAAGCACACACATACACTGGAGTTATTTTAGTGGCACCAAATCCCCAAATCTGCATGTCTTTGGAAGGAAACCGGAACACAGTGTGGAAACCCAGCAGGAAAACGTAAACTCCAAGCAGGGAATACCAGCAATGTGACTGACTCCCTGCGAGACAGCAGCGCTACCCCTCCGCCACCATGTTACCCCCATGTGTGTAATTATTAACAGTGTTCGCTATTTAAACGAAATTAACAATTTATCTGTAAAATATAACATACATACTTTATTGCATTTCATCATGAAAGTGATATCAAGTATAAATCTTAAGGATTCAAAATGTGCAGAGAGTTGGAATATCATACATTTAATGTGTTCTGTGTGGTGATCTTATTGGTGCTTGTCGCTGCTGTCAGGCCCAAGAAGCATGTTGCGATTAAAATTTACGACAGTCTGCTTTAATAATAAAGTAAACGACGAGGTTAAAGTGGAAATTTCGAGATTAAAGCCGAAATTTCACTTTAATCACAAAATACTCGTTTTCACCATGTTCTTGATTTTTTTTCTCTGTGGCTCAAATACAGCACTGTGCATTATGTTGCTGTTGTGGAGTTGCAAAAAAAAAAAAAAAAAAGAGCACAAAAGATGGTATGTGAGACTTTTAAAACGTATCGTGTCATTACGATCGGGAATATGTGACGCTTGAATATAAAAGCACCATGAATGCATCTGTATGTCGGCATTTTGCTTCACCACATCGAATCATTCATCAAACATCGAAGCAAGCACATCGATCCCGTAGGATCCGCATTGAGGCTTTCTGTCACATGTAGATAGTAAACAGAGACTCTAAAGTCACGTTCCAACTTTTAGCACACTACGCCTCCGACTTTTTGCTGGTACGGCAACTCGCGCATGCGTTGCGTTAATTTCTGAGGACCTGCTCAGAGGACGCGTGAAATGAACGCTGAGAATGCGTGGCAGCTATGATGCGGGCGTATACACATTTTGAGCGTGAATTATAAACCGGCCCTTACAATTCCTCATAATCCATTAATGGTGATATTTGGTGTAGTCAAGTAGGGCATTAAAGGATTTGGTGTTTTTCAAGCTGAAGTTATATCTTCACTATCATTGTATATATTAAGTTGCTGCATAATCTGTGTGAAACTAGAAATAATTATTTTCTCACAGATTCTTGGAACAATTTTTTTGAGATAAGTAGAAATTTCCTGTTGATTCGTCTGCTTACAGCAACTGTTGTGGGTGGAGTTATGGCAACCCCAAAAAGCCTTTGGTATTAAGCCTTATTCTGGTCATAATCCTACTTTTGCTTAAGCAGTCAGTTCTATTTTTTATGTAGTTATGTTCTCTCATGGCTTGTAATAACAGAAAGATCGAATAATTTTTTTTTCCTAAATGCGCTTACTTTTTGCTCATTACATTCTATGTTTTTAATTTACTTAGTCTAGAGAGCAAGATTTGCGTTGCCTGACAATATAGTGAAAAAAGCTCATTAAGAGTTTCATAGTTTCATTGTACTTTTTACAAATAACAATAAATGTGAAGTGAACTGATCACACTGCATTTTATTTTTAATAAGTCTTAATTTCTGAAATAACTCATTGTTACTTACACTTTACAGTTTCCATGGTGTGTTCAGCATATGCATGATAAAAAAAGAAGATAACAGCTGACTGAAGTGCCACAAACCAATTACTGACATTTCTAATGCACAAGAAGGCATATTTTCTGAAGATATGGTAATAAATGAACTTTGGACAGCATGTTTAATTGAGTAAACTCGCTGACACTCAGTCATCAATCAATCAACATTTATTTATATAGCACATTTTCATACAAAAAAATGTAGCTCAAAGTGCTTTACAAAATGAATAGAATAATAGAAGACACAATAAAAAATAAACATAAGTCAACATTAATTAACATAGAATAAGGCCAGGGTGGACAGAAAAAACAAAAAAAAAACTACAAAAGCTGGAGAAAAAAAAATAAAATCTGTAGGGGTTCCAGACCACTCAATCTGTAAATTTATAGGGAGAACATTTAAAACTCATGCAGACTTTGACACTGTGGGGCAAGAATAACAGCTTTGAGCTACTTGGAGGATGGATGGATGAACAGACGGATAGATGTACAGAACTTTATTTGTCACCAGGAGGAAATTTAGATTTTTACAGAAGCTCTTTAAATTAATAGATAGATAAGATTAGCGTGTATATATACTGTATTTATTTATAGTCTAAATACACACCACAGTGACTAAAAAGGAGGAAATTTAAAAAGAAAATTGGGAAGGCATGCTTAAAGCACACACAAACTCTACACTTAGAGAACACTTGGCATGCATCTCCCAAATGTTAGAGTCCATCAGCCCTGAGCTATAGTCGCGAGCTAGGAGCCAGAGGAAACCAGAGGAAACAGTTGCATATGGGTTGTGTCTGTACCCAGGTGAGTGGAATAAGATGGAGCTGGGAAGCTAGAAGCTCATGTCACCACCAAACATTAGGGTGGTGTTTTTGGAAGTAGCCCCTGAATAAACCAAAAAAATCCTTTTAAGGGTCACTTCACCAGCAGTGGGCATAAAGTGACTAATTACATTCCTCTACTACGTCTCCTGGGTTATAGCAACATTTTCTCAAAGAAGTGCAAGCATGCATTGTCAATAAAATGAAATGAAATGAAATAAGCTTCCGTATGGTGAAAGCATGTAAGCAAATGTAAGGGTGACTTTTTCAGTCAGTAGAACAGAGACAGTAATTCTTGTCTGGACATCAACATTAAATGTCAATAAAGATACTGAAAGTTGCCACGGATGAAGACGAGTAGTGTAGCTGTGTGTTGAGCCAGTCTCTCTGAAATGGCTGAATGTCACCACAATGTTTTATTTTGTGCTTTTTTTCCCATCTTAAATCAAGATTGATATGTTGTTTTGCAATAGATATGTCTTTTCCAAACACCAATCAGTACTCAATTTTTTGGCTTGAAAAACTGGATGTTTTTATGTCTTAAGACTTTTCTTAATAATGGGACTCTGGTACCCTTTACCTTCCTAATATAAGGCAAGCATGTTTTTTTTTTAATTTATAAAATATGCCTCACTTTAAAATGCAATTTCATGTGCCAAATTAAGATGTTCCATAATTGTGAAGAAATAACTTTGACTTGAAAAATACAGAACTTATCCTTTTAAATAATAGGGATAAACTGATTGTAATAGTCTATATCACCACTTATCCACAGACTCACCTTACTGAAAGAGAATCACAACCGACCTCTTATAACTTAGTGGGTAATCAGTGTTCTGTATTTTCTCAAATTTGAAAAAATGTAATTCTGTCTTAGAGTTTATGTCCAAAATGTTTAAAACATGACAAGAATTTGTTAATATTATTTTAGAATGAGCATATTTAGACTGATTTATTCTGTTATCCTATTATTAATTGTTCTATCATTTTTAAAAAGTGAATATTTTTATTTTTTTTTGCTTCTGTCTTTCTGTAGGTGGCATTGAATCTTGGTTGGTTTTTTTTTCTTTTAACATTTCCATTTCTACTGTATTTTTTCTTTGTTTCTGTGTAGTCATTTTGAAGTAAATTGTATTTCAATGTATTTGTATGTGTTATGTTATTATTAAGTTATGTTATGGTATTAAGTGGTACTTTACCTTTTATTCATGCAGCTGCAGAGTCTGATTTATTCAATTTTACTTTAATAATAATTGTTCAATATATTATTAATTTAATTTGATTTGTTGTTAATGGTATTTTAATGTACATTGTATAAAAATATAATCATTGTCTTGCGGTTTACTCATCAAATAACCATCCCCCTATCTGAGTATGCGAGAAAGTCTATGGGAGGCCACTCCAGACTTTTGAGTGAAAAATTTATTTAAAAGTTAAATTACGTATGTACACAAGTGATTTCTTGCTTCCATATTTTTCTTAGATTCATCAATTCTGCTAAACAATATAATTTGTGAGTTTAACACTACTGAAATTAGGACTGCTATATTTTTGATTAAATGGAGATTTTTAATTAAAATGTAATACTCCAAAAATCTACTGTAGGTGTTCACAGACATTCAAGCAGCATTCAACTCACATGATTCATTAAAGGTTTAAACAGTTTAATATGTTTGGCTAGGTGTTTGCTTGCAGTTGTAATCAATAGCGTGTACTGCTGGTGGTTCATGTCATTTGAGCTCACACACGTTTCTCTGGAAATAGGCATTATCAATGAATGCAAAAAATGTGACAATTAAATAGTCAACCCTTAAACTGATTTTAATGTGATTATCAAAAATAGCTAAGGGTGATGGTTAGGCATTTGAGGGAACACCAGTGGGACAGTAACTACAACATAATCTGACCTTGCAGTGGTGCACTGTATAGTATATTGTTCAATAATTATAATAATCCATCCACTGATACAGTTCTGGATCACAAGGATCCCATTTGTAATTGCTGTTTAATAGTTTGCTTTGCATGAAAGTCTCTAGAAATAATTGGGTATTCTTGAAGGCAAAAAGATATACAATTGTAAGAACTGCTAGGACAAAATAATTTTTAACTTCATTATGGTCGTGCAATTTGGTTATTTGGCCTGGTTAGTTGCATTTGTCCCTGTTTCTGTTTATTCAAAATCGTATTAGTTTTTTATTTTTAAACAGTTACAGTAAATAGCACTTAATGTTAAATTGTGAAATGTATAGATGTATTTTTGCAATGGTCATCATGTTTTAGTGGGTTTTATTCAATTATATGCACAAAGGCATATTAATTTCTAATAATATTAAATAAAATAATATATATACTGTATATGTTTTTGTTTAATAATTTAAATATAAATCACCCTTTTTAGTATGAATTTGCATTTCATATTTTAGGATATATTTATACATTGCAGGCACTTCTTAGTTCATTGATCAGAACAGAAGGTTTTAGTAAAATACTGCAGATATGTGCCCTTGTGAATCTTATAGCTGTGTCATCGTTTGAGCACAATGCAAACATTAAAGTGCTGCTTTGATGTCTGTTCTTAGAACATACCAATTAAGGAGCTTGTCTTCAACATATCTCAAAGCATATCATACCAGAAGGGTCATTCCAATTAAACCAACTTCCTTTGAAAACAGCTTTGTTGCTGTAGGTTATTGAAAATAATGGAAGCTGCAGTATATCTTTGGTAATTAGAGTGAATTACGGGGACAGCTCAGTTGCATTATTTCTCCCCTTAAGTTTGTCCTGAGAATTCCCAGTTGTGTGGGCTTGTGTGAGTAAAATAAACAAACATCTTGCTGTTGGTTGTTGTCAGTTGAACAAATGATAACTTTATATGTGTAATGTAAAGGCTTGTAACTGACTGCAAGATAGTTGATTATTCCAGCACCGGCAGATAAAGCTTTGAAAAGTTTACAGTGATTTAATAGCTTAGGGTGAAGTTGGTATGAATGATCAAAGTGTTGCCTGAAGCGCTTGTTAAAGAAGTACTTCAATGTCACAACTAACCATTAACTTGCTCCTGTTTTTGTTCAAATCCCCCCTCTCAGCCAAACACACTTTTTTTTATAGCAGCTATGTACAGGGCAGCTGGACAAAGCATGTTGTAAAACATTTATCAGATTTACTGATCACTCATGTGCGCTTTCAAATGACTTCCAAACTATAAATCGTAGGTGTAGTTGTAAATTGGAGCTTGAAATGTGTTCTGCATAAGGTGTGAGAGTAGTTGTAGTGCAGTATCCTGAACACTTTCCCCTGTGGTATTTTTACAACAAATAACTGATTTGCTTAAAATTTATTATGGGATATAATTGCATTGTTATGGTTTTGTATTTTGTTTTGAAACTCCATTTATATGTTTACATCTCTATTTCATCCATGCCTATATTAAAAAGAAGATATATTATTGCACTAATTAATATTCTGTACAAGCAATGCACTAAAAAAATTCAGTCAGATTATTGTATGTTTTATTTCTTCACATAGCTTGTTTTTCCACTTTAAATATCTAGTTAAGCTTTTGCAATCTGTGTTTTTCTTACTTCTATTCTTCTGGATATGTCATTGTATAATTTGCCCTGTTGCTCATTTCTCTTCAACTTAGTAGTAGATTTTACAACCTACCTAAAGAAGGGGCCTCAGTTGGCTCAACAGCTTGCACATTGTAATCGGTTTAGTTAGCCAATAAAAGGTGTCATTTTTGCTTGACTTCTCATTGCATCTTCAACTTAGTTTAAAAGTGTTAGTTTCTTTTGTCAAGTGAAGCCCATTTTATTCACCCATTAAAGTGTGAAAGTAAATAATTAGTTGATACATTTTGTAATTTGTTTGTAAGATGTGTTATAGCTTTACTGGTAGCCTTTTTAATGAAAGAGTTTTGGGAAGAAAAGAAATAATCAGCAATGTGCTGTTTTGTAGCAAAATGGTAAAATGCAATATCAACAATATCCGCATATTGTACTTTTGATGTTTTCTGAAGTTTATTTGGAAAAAACACAAGGGGGAAAGTTACCTAAATAACTACTCCTTTCACTGATCTGTTAAAGTGATAAAACATTGTTTACAGCTTATCCTGAAACTTTCTTGATGATTACATTTCTGACTTTGCTTGTAATCTAAAAAGATCTTCATGTAGTATACTCTTACTTTCTTTACTTTGTGATAGTAGATGCAGTATAGCGCCCTACCTGGCATAGACTCACTCCAGAGGCGTGTGTAAAATGACTTTTATTTTCTTCACAATCCCAAAAGCACTTTATCAAACCACAAATACACTCCAGTTTGGTACCACCTCTTCTCCCTGGCAACCTCGTCCTCTTCCTCACGATTCTGGACCTGAGTGGTGGTTGCCGGCCTTTTTATAGCCCACCCGGAAGTGCTCCAAGTGCTTGATCACCTGGTTCTGATTGCACTTCCGTGTGGGGCTGTAGAGTTGTCCAGGCTGTCTCAGGGACCCATGCAGCACCCCCTGGTTGCCACCCCAGATCCCAACAGGGCTGTGGAGAACTCCTTCTCCCATGGAGTCCCACGGGAAACCGAGGCTGCCACCAAGCGTCCCGGGGAGGTATTGAGCAGTCCATGATTGCTCCCCCAGAACATGTGATGAAGGGGCGTCCCGGCCAGACATGGGACCCAGCCGCCCGCCACAACTTTCATAATGCTTCATGTTTTTAATGTAGCTTTGAATTTTGCTTTGTGCATTGTTAGTAAATTAAAAGAAAGTTCCTGAGCTCATTATTCTAAATTAGATGGTCAGTTTGAGAACTTATTTTTTTTAAACCTTTTTTTACTTTGTTTGAAATGTTACGTCAATGTTTGAACATATGCAACAGCCTTGTGCTGTCTGTCATATATTGAACTACTTAAGCTATGAATAATTAAGTACATAAATGTAAAAAATCTGAACAAACCTGCTCTACATGGACACCATCTAAAACAATGTGTTATCTGCCATGTTAAAAAAACAGATTTTAAGTTTTCTTAATAGCTTAGTCTAAAATTCAAATAAGTATGTACTACTTAATTGTGAGTAAACTGTATATCTGGATCACAAGTTCATGTGTGCTGTTTCCATTCTCCTTCATTTCATTTCTTGTTATATACTGTACAGTATATTTCCCTCATTTTGTTATTTTCCAGGTGCTGCTGCCTCGCAGTTAGTTGACCCGGGTTCGCTTCCCAGGTCCTCCCAGCGTGGAGTTAGCATGTTCTCCCCGTGTCTGCGTGGGTTTCCTCCAGGTGCTCCGGTTTCCTCCCACAGTCCAAAGACATGCAGGTTAGGTGCATTGCCGATTCTAAATTGTCCCTGGTGTTGTGCTTGGTGTGTGGGTGTGTGCGCGCCCTGTGGTGGGCTGACGCTCTGCCCATGGTTTGTTTCCTGCCTTGCACCCTGTGTTGGCTGGGATTAGCTCCAACAGACCCCCGTGACCCTGTAGTTAGGATATAGCAGGTTGGATAATAAATAGATGGATGTTATTATCTATTCAGAGAAATGCACTAAATCTGAAAAGACTACACTTCACTCAGCCCTTTCATCCAGCTTAAGCACATTGTATCGTGCATTTCCCTAATGTGCTTGTGGTCCATGGAACACTGCTATGCTTGTAGCACTACTAGCAAACACCCAGAAGCAGATTTTAGTTTGAATAAAGACGGCCAAGCAGAGAGACCCATGTAAAAGTGGTGACAGCTCTTTAAGATTTGAAAAGATATACAAAGGAATCAGTCAGTCTTTATTTTATATAGCATTGTTCTCTGACACACCATGGCAAGTTTCTGTACAAAGTAAATGGATACATTTCAGAGTTGCAAAATGGAATATATAGTAGCATCAGACTTTAATACATCATAAGATATATGTAAACCAAATCTCTTAGCCTGTAAAAGTAATGTGGGAAATTTGACAAGAGTTAAGGTAAAGGAACAGTATCATATCTGGATTAGTGCATAAGACACAACAGAGTTTCTTAATATCTGCCATTCAATATAGATGTCATGTCCACTATAAAATGGGAATTGACCCTTGCAGTCTTTGGTCCTTTTCTCTGAACCAAGCCTCTTGGAAACACCGAAAGAAAAAAGACTTGATAATGAGTTTATCAAATGCTCATTCGGTATTAAAAACTAAGTGCTATATTTCTCTGTGCTTCTAGTTTTTTTCTCCACCACTTGTTCTGTGAGGTTGCCATGAGATAAAAGTACTTACCTTTATGGAAAGCATATGTCTCCTCCAAAATATGTAGTACGTGAACAGATGTGTTAGTATCTGTTCTGGAAAACTGCCTTGAGACGATTTCATGTAAAATAAATTTTTTTATATTTTGGTTGATGGGTTTATTTACTCTGTGACTGGTGGTTTTTACCAATCTTATATCCCATATGTCACCTTGATAGCTAAAACATTGGATTCTCTCCAAGGGCTTCAATTTCCAGTTATGAAAGTGCCATTGTTGTCAACAGTGTGTGTTTAATGCCACACTGCATATAGCGAAAGGACACCTTTATAATGGTAATCTCTAAGACGAGTTAAATGCAAATTTCATTTAAAAAATGTTTTTTTCTGTTTTGTTTAATTTGTTTAATGTTTTTTTGTACAACTTGGTAAAAAAAGGATGTTTTCTTTTTTTATGTGTGTTATCCAAATTTTTATTTTGGTGCATACTGAGATTGTTGATTTAATCTAGTCTTTTAAACTTTTAAATTTTGTGGTTATTGCTTTTGTTGTAGCACTTTGAGATCTTGTCAATGAAAAGTGCGTTATAAATAAAATCTATTATTATTATTATACTGTATATTCAAGTGTGTGTATTTGTCTCTTCTTAATGCTCTACCATGTTGTTCAAGTATCAGTTGACAAATAGTTCCTTCTTCTAGTCAGTGTATTGTTTGTTGCCAACAGAATGGATAGTAGTCAGCTGCTTTAAAGTGGACCTTTATACGGTCACATCCATTGTTTCTGAACATCATTTTTTAAAAAAAAAAAAAGTTACTTTTAGTCTTTAACAAATATACTATATGAAAGACATACAGAAACGCTTGCAAACTCAAGATTTTAGAAACTGCGTTACAGATTTACTATACCAAAAAGTTATCTATATTACTAAACAAAGGTTGTATATATGCACGGATGCCAGAGGCCAGACGCACTGAAAGCACACGCGCACAGCGCCTCAGTGGCTTCCCAGAGTCAAACCCAGTGGCTTCCCAGAGTCAGTAGGTGGAGCCCAAAGAACACAACCTGTAAACTAAACTTCAGGTCACAATACAACTGCCGCCCGAACGCGAACCCGCACACCACCGCATATACAACCTTTGTTTAGTATTGTAGATCTCCAAGCCGGGATCAGAGGCCAGAAGCAAGCCGTGCACAATACAACTGTCGCCCGAACGGAACACACACACACCACCGAATATACAACCTATTGACGTTGACCAGATAAATAACCAAGTGATTAGATTGCTTCCTGGAGAAAGCCACGTCTTTCTAAGTACTAACGGTGTTGATTATGAACATTAAAAAATTGAGCTTCTTAATTTCCCATATATTTAGAATATTTAAACACTATTAACCTGGCTGGATTACCACAACACAATCTTAACCTTGTGTAGTCCCCTTTTGGGGATATAAAACTCTACAAACCTTAACCTTAAAGTAGGGACAATAGTCATGGTATTAAGAAACCTTAATACTAAACAAGGTTTATGCAACGGTACACGGTTAGTCGTAAACAGCATGACAGAAAATGTTATTGAGGCACAAGTGCTTACGGGATCCCATACTGACAATTCTGTTTTGATTCCCTGAATTGACTTTACAAGTTCTGAGCTGAAATTACCTTTTAAACTTAAACGACGCCAATTTCCCATTAAGGCTGCATTTGCCATGACCATCAACAAATCCCAAGGGCAAACCGTGGACAGAGTATGGATTTACCTATCTGAGCCTGTATTTGGACATGGACAACTTTATGTTGCCTTTTCAAGAGTTTGAGTTCATGTGACATTAAAGTGAAGGTTTTAACTACTCCATACCAGGGAGAACTGATTCAACGACAGGAAACCATCTTTACCAAAAATGTTGTTTATAAGGAAATTTTTGATTAACTATTTTGAATTTACCATTTTATGAATTTTTTGTTCCAATTTACTTCATTTAAACCTTTGCACTCCAATATTTTTTTTTACTTATGAGTTCAACAACTCAAAGACATTTTGGACTTAAATGATATAACAATTACATTTCAATTTTAGTTTTAATAAATTGGTTAAATTTACTACAAATATATTTATTTAATTAAATGAAAACTTTCCCAGGGCGCTCCCACCCTCCATGATTTTTAATCCCTCCAAAGATTGGAGGGAACAGAAAGTGATTGTCATTGTTGGATTTGTGATTCTTTAGAGAAACGGGGGTTTACTGGTATTTTAATAAACATAAAATTGTATATGTATACAGTTTAAATAAAGGTAACATAAAAAGCAACTTATTTATCTTTCTGGATTCTATGCACCCATGCCTGCATCAAAATAAAAACATCCTAATTTGTGTGTTGTGTCCTTTGTACATTTGGAATTTGTTAACTGTAAAATTTAGGTACAATAATGAACCAGACCTAAAAGAATGCTGCATTTGAGCACAATATATTCCTTTAACAATACTGTATTTCCATTTTAGGTCACATTGTTGACATGTGGGAAAAGCCAAACCACTGCATTCCCTTTTACTTCTAAAGCCTTTAAATTGCTGAAATGTCTTAACATAAATAAATTTAACAATTTCTTTCACAACAGAGGCATTGGATATATTTTTTGCAATGCTTTTGTAGATATGTTTTATAACATCCAGTTTAACCTTTTAACATGGAGAAAAACTGAAGCAAAAAAAAAAACCATACATATTCAGTGCACACTTACACAGGCCATTTAGAGGTTTCCAGTTAAACTTACAAGGAGTAAATGATTTCCTGCAAAAAGTTAAATGTCAAATATGTTTACAGTACTCTACATTACAGAACACAGCAAGTTATTTATCTTTTTTAATACAAGCATACAAGAATTTTCAGTTTATATTACTGTGAATTATACTATCTTGATATTTTTACATTTTTATATGTATGTATATATGTTGGTATGTATGTGTGTGTGTGTGTGTATATATATATATATATATATATATATACAGTATATATATATATATATATATATATATATATATATATACATGGTATATAAAATAAGTTTTGTCTGTTAGAGCATAATACTAATAACCACCACACCTATTTTAAAAAAAATTCTAATATTTTTTTATATATATAATATATATGTACATGGTATATAAAATAAGTTTTGTCTGTTAGAGCATAATACGAATAACCACCACACCTATTTTAAAAATAAAATTCTAATATTTTTGATATAGTCTAACTTAGAATGCAGTAAAATAAAATTTTAGATTTTCTATGCACAAATATCCAGAATAAAAGAAAAATGAGACAACCTTAATAATAAAAAATTCCATTATCAGCTGAAATAATACAAAATTAATAACACAATGTCTCTTTTAGATGGAAGCAACAGGTCAATAGTGTGCCTTTTTGAGATTATTCTGATTTGTTTATTTATCTTATGTCTTATTTCTCATACATGAAATTGATTTTTTGTTTTTCTGTCTGTTGTAGTATTACTCAAAAACCATCATACCATTTTTCTACCAAATGTTGCAGTTTTTTCTGGTATAGTCTAGCTTTGAATATAGGCTGTTAAGAAATTAGATTTTCTGTGTATACATATCTAGAAAAAATAACAACTGAAACAAATTCACTAAAGCTACCATTTTTGCTGGACCTTTGCAACTTTTAACCTCAGTAGCACCATAATTCAATATGATATTGATGGGATTTTTAACTTCAAAAGAATTGGAAACAACTGCTTAACATATGTAAATGTTGACCACAATAATTGTTCAGAGTATTCAAAAAGAGTGAAATGTTTATGTTTGCCATTCAGTAACTCTTTTTAATGGTTTGTTGTATCAAAAACACAATCTGTGTTTTCTGAATGCTCATTGTATGACAAATGAAAAAGGTAATATTTAATTATGTTCTAGGACAAATAATAAGCAAGCAAATTACCAATTTGTGGTAAACATCTGTCCGTAAGCTGGAGTAAAAAAAAGTTTTTTGAGATGGTGGGAGTGAGAGGAGATGGGCCATTTGTGTATGATGACACTGCTATTGTGGGCTGCATCAGGAGTGGGCAGGAGGAGGAGTACAGGAAGATAATTCAAGACTTTGTTAAATGGTGCGACTCAAACCACTTACATCTTAACACCAGCAAAACCAAGGAGCTGGTGGTGGATTTTAGGAGGCCCAGGCCCCTCATGGACCCTGTGATCATCAGAGGTGACTGTGTGCAGAGGGTGCAGACCTATAAATATCTGGGAGTGCTGCTGGATGACAAATTGGACTGGACTGCCAATACTGATGCTCTATGTAAGAAAGGTCAGAGCAGACTATACTTTCTGAGAAGGTTGGCATCCTTCAACATCTGCAGTAAAATGCTGCAGATGTTCTACCAGACGGTTGTGGCGAGTGCCCTCTTCTACGCGATGGTGTGCTGGGGTGGCAGCATAAAGATGAAAGACGCCTCACGCCTGGACAAACTTGTTAAGAAGGTAGGCTCTATTGTAGGAGTAAAGTTGGACAGTTTAACATCTGTGGCAGAGCGACGGGCATTAAGCAAACTCCTGTCAATCATGAATAATCCACTGCATCCACTGAACAGTGTCATCTCCAAGCAGAGGAGTAGCTTCAGTGACAGACTTTTGTCACTGTCCTGCTCCACTGACAGACTAAGGAGATCGTTCCTCCCCCACACTATGCGACTCTTCAGTTCCGCCCAGGGGAGTAAATGCTAACATTACTCAAAGTTATTGTCTGCTTTTTTATTTTTTTCATTTTTTCATTTTTATTACTATTTAATTTAATATTGTTTCTTTTAATCGGTATACTGCTGCTGGATTATGTGAATTTCCCCTTGGGATTAATAAAGTATCTATCTATCTGTCTGTCTGTCTGTCTGTCTGTCTGTCTGTCTGTCTGTCTGTCTGTCTGAGTTCTGCGCAGATAGGAGAGAGTGTGTGTGCCACTCAGCCTTCATTTGTCTCTCAGCAATTGAGTTGTATATTATGACTGTGGTGCATTCTACATGCTCAATAATATGTCACTATTACTACCGAATTGCGTGGATAATAATTAATACTGTTCAACGAATTGTTCCTGCTTTCTCTAAATCTTACACTTAATTTCACAGTAAAATTTTGCAAGGGCTTAATAAACTCATTAACACTAAATGTTAAATAGTGCTAAAAATACATGTCTTTCTGTCGTGATGAGGAATTCACAATTGTCCAGTCTGCTTTTTTTGTATTTTTTCAAAAGTAATATACATTTCATTCTTTCTTTTTCAAACCTGGTAGAACAGCTAGCTATATTTGTTTGATCTGTTAATGCAACTAATAGAACTTATTTGAAAAGTTGTCTTTTAGTAATTGACTCATTGCTCTAAACAAGCAGAAGCTTAATAAGTCTGTATCCGTTCTTCCTGTAAATTTTGTGATTGACTACAAAGATAGGAAATGGAGCTGATTTGTTTGAGATGGTCTGTTGGAAGCAGAGGCTTAGTATATGGTGAGCACTTTGTCATCTCTGTTTTTAATGAGGTAGGCCATTTTGTGGTACATACTAATTGCAAATGCTGTGTGTATGTATCTATATATATATATAACGTTTTATAAACCATCAAAAGACTAGTTAGTCACTTTTGTAAACACTGCATGGAAAACTACCCTTCATTTTAATAAAAATTACATGAATATGCAAAAATAAAAAATTGAGCCATAAACTTTAAGCTTGATGTTTAAGTTTAGTATCTTTATGTGTAGTGTATTTTTTTTATTAATTTTAAGATGTGCTCTGAAGCAAAGTAAATAAAGGCAATTTTGACTTCATACACCCTTAATCAGCAAAAGCTTCATGAGTTACCTATAAAAGGTGTTCTTCATTCCTTACTTGTCTTCTCTAGTTGTAAAGTGCAAAATAAATTTAAAATAGATTATTCTAAGTAAAACAGGTCTTAAAATATGTTTAAGTCCCAGTCACTCCCTGGCACATACAACATTCAGGATCTCTTGTTGACAGCAGGTCGCGTTCTTCAATGATAGGGGTAATGATTTCTCTCTAGGGAGGCTTCACATATATCTCTCATCACCTGTTTCAAGTCTGATCAAACGTGGTCACTGGCAGCTATTGAAAACTGTAGTACAGCAAAAGTTGCTGTACCTCTGTGATCTAAATGTAAAAAGTTCATATTTTACTTCTACAGATATGTACTTTTTACTTAGATGGAGGTTTTAGCAAGATGAATAGCTTGATTTTATGCTTTTGCTTCAATTGTTGTCCTGACATTTATTTAAATACAGTAATGCCATCATGTAGATAGATCTGTCTGAATATATAAAGCAGTCATTCCTTTTCTTTTTTCCATCCTTATGGATTAAGGTGCCTGAGAAATTAACAGTGTTTACACACCTAGGTTTTAGAAAGTAGAATTATTGATTTTGCACAGTGACCCTGATCTTGATTAAGTAGGTTTGAGAATGTTATGTTAATTATTGATTTTGTTCGGTTTTGTTTTAGAACTGTTTGTTAATGTTTAGAATAAATGGCTGTATATGTTATAGTACATATGATAAAGTGAGATTAAGTTGAAGCAAAATCTTGGGTAATACTAATGACAAAAAGATATGTTGAGGAAGGTTTTTTATAATTTTATAGTATAGTATAGTTTCACTCCTTACTCTAGGATCTATTTGCTTCTGTCCAGACACCATTATCTGTCTTCTATTAGCAGAAGTGCTTTTAAGCTTTACAGTGACATGTTGTTTTCCTTGATCTTCTGGATAGGGTTATTGCTAGAGACTTTTTTTATTATTTATCATGTGTGGGAGAAATATCTTCACCTTTGTTCAGTGCTGGAGTGACTGTGTGGTCAGTTCACAGTAAATATATCACCGATACTTGATACCAGGGGCATTATCTCTCCTTGTCTTTCACCCCTTGACATCCCACCACTAAATGGTGGCTTACATACACCTCGCTGAAATCTTCTGTTTAATATACACATTTTCTGGCCAGCATCAGTATGTCAGATATCTGACAGCTTTTGTTTTTGTTGCCGAACAAGTAAATGTATACAAGTTCTGGCATTAAGTAAATTTCATGTTGTATACATGGACCTCACATGAAATATCATCTTGTTTATGTGAATAAATAAGAGTGTGTGTGTATATGTATATATATTATTTATTTATTTATTTTTTTATTGAGGTGTTTATGAAATTAAATTATTACCATCGCTTTGTAGAATGTTACACCCTAGAAATTAGGAAACCATTCTTTCAGAAGCAGTGATTTGTCATCGCAGTAGTAGATTAATATGTAATTTTACTATTTCATTGAGGTGGTAGAGTGGGAGAAACTGAATTGATTTATATAAAAGAATGGTTTTAATGATTTTCATGCTTTTAAAGTGTTGAAAGTTATTTTTACTCTATTAGAGATACTTACGGTCAAATATATATGTTCTGTTTTGTTTCTACATGTGTGTATAGTTAATATACTACTAAATGACAGGTAGATGGTCTCACATATTCTTTGTGTAAAGCAATGTGGTGTTCATAAGAATTACTTTAGAATGATTTGAAATTACTTCACTTTTTTTTTTTTTGTCAGGTGCCTTTTGACTTGCCAGTACGAGAAAACACCAATAACATATATACTGTTTGACTCATCTTGATATTTAGTAATACATGATGTAGAGCTTTTTGCCCAACCAACCTGATTTTTTTTCAATCCTCTAATGGGGTACGATAGGTCAAAGTTACTCCTTTTCATAAATAGAGGTCAGTAAAATAGGCATATGGAGTGTTGTTTTATGCTGTTTCAAAGTTCCAGATCGTTTATATAATAAAACTTTTCATATTTGATTTTCTCCTTTAAGAACCACTCACAGAAGGTTAAAAATGATAAATTTCAAACATAAGCCTGACAGGTATCGTTTTAGATTATTTCAAGGTCGGTGATATTTTTGGTCCTTTCCTAGTGCTCTAGTCCTCTATGGAGGGTGAAAAATAACAAATTTCTATTACAATCAAGTGTACTGTAATCCCTCCTCGATCGCGGGGGTTGCGTTCCAGACCTCCCCCCCCCGCATAGGTGAAAATCCACAAAGTAGAAACCATATGTTTGTATGGTTATTTTTATATATTTTAAGCCCTTATAAACTCTCCCACACTGTTTATAAATATTCCCCGCACAGTTATACAGCATAAACCCTTTGTATTCTCTTAGATATTAGGTAAGATTTATTGAAATTATGTATGTAAACACACTGTTTATATACATTAAAACCTAAATATTATTTTAAAGATATCGAGTGTCTCCAATATCACATATGTTACAGCCATTACAATAGACAGGCCGTCAGCAATAAATACGTACAATGCAAGAAAAATTGTATACAGTAAATGTGTGTACAGTGACACTAAACATACATACATGTACTAAGTACTGTAAGTAGAAAATTAATTATAGTTACTCACCAACAATAATACGATGACTTGTCCGATAACGATGAGTTTAGTTTTACTGCACCACAAAGGAGGGTGTTACAGCTCTTCTAAAGGAGCCTCTTCAGGCAAGTGTATATCACTGCCGTTCTTCTTCTTCCGGCAGACTTCAATCCAAGTCCCTAAAGCAAATTCCATCCAGACTACTGCCTTATTATATCCACTTACAACTCGTTTTGCACTCTGTTTAAAAGGACACTGTGACCGTAGATCTTATATTCCTTTCCTACTTTTTAAATAAAAAGAATCGTAGCCTCATTGATGCCGTAATGGTAGCGGTGTAGCTTTTCCCTTCCTTCAACATATCCAAAACGTTTACCTTTTCGACAATAATTAACATCTTCTGTTGATGCTTGGGCACAGCCCCTGAAGCAGTAGCAGGAGCAGATCATTTTGGAGCCATAATGAAGGGCTTGACTATGCACAAAGATAAACACAAAAGAGCACAAAAGTTAACTCTTTACACAGCGAAACACGTTGATGCTGAATGAGCGAGACAAGACTTCCTGGTTAACGCCGCAGAATCGAATTCAGCGCTCCGTCGCTGAGCCATTCACCACACAGGAACTTAACTGCGTGCTCTGATTGGTTAGCTTCTCAGCCATCTGCCAATAGCGTCCCTTGTAGGAAATCAACTGGGCAAACCAACTGAGGAAGCGTGTACAGGAAGTAAAAAGACCCATTGTCCGCAGAACCCGCGAAGCAGCGAAAAATCCACGTTATATATTTAGATATGCTTACATATAAAATCCGCAATAGAGTGAAGCCGCGAAAGTCGAAGCGCGATATAGCGAGGGATTACTGTATTTAGACTTTAAACTTTTAAACTGAAGCAAACATTTTAATATTTAAAATATTTGATCCAGCTATTGCTTATTTTGTACCTCTACAATTTTCCTCTTTGTTTAATATATACGTAATTTCTACACATTTTCCCTGTGCTTTGGCCATTGCCTTTTTAACACAACACTGAACTTAAGGGGCTATTTTATTTATATTGATTTGCATATTCAAAGAGGCGTGATTCTGGGAGGAGTCGGAGTGGAGGCAGCAGGCGCATGCACGTGCATTATATTTCACGCTGGCCGGGATTTATGTAGTGGAAGTGTGTGGAAGTTGGCATATGCACAGATTTATGCGTCTGGATTTTTTTGGTGCGTACGAACAAAAACAGAAATGTGCATATGCCATGTTTTAGTGTGAATTCAATGCATGATGTTATACATGAGGCCCCTGGTTTTTTCTTTTTCTTTTTTTTTTTTTTGAGCTGCTCTTTAGTGTTTTCAATTAAACCATACATGCACACTGGGGTTTAGAAGACCAAAGAATTTACTTTTTACATTTACAAATTACTAAGTAGACAAATAGCAATAAATAAATTCATACATACATACATATTTATTTAATGATTCCAAGTAAAAAAAATCAGAAGTAAATAGGCCTGGGTAAAAATATTGATTTTTCTGAGTAGTCGTTATTTTTTATTTGAATGATTCGATATCAATTCTTCAGTCTCATGCTCAATCTTGTGATCCTCTATCCTGCTCAATTACAATATGTAGATATTTGCTTATCTTTGTTTTTAGCATCCAATCCAGCAGATGTCACTAATATGCCTGTTAAGGCATTCTTCACTTGCATTCCGTGACTTCACTTGCATTCTGTGACCTTCAGTAATACTTATGGTTTCCTCATTGTGATTATGTAACATTACTTCTATTTATTATTTACTTTATTTATGTTCTTTTATTTTAGTTCTATTTATGTTATTCATGTTAATTGTATGTTTTTATTTTATTCTATTATTGTAAAGCACTTTGGCCACAGCATTCCTATGTTGTTTTAAATGTGCTATATAAATAAATTTAACATTGACATTGACATTCTATGGAAAAAGCACTTTACTGCTTTGCATAAAATGAGAAGGGTCCGGCTGCAGGTAGAACTGCATAAAATGATCTATAGATTCAAATGTTGCTTCAGTAAAGAACAACTGGATATAAGCAAAGTCATATTTAAGCTGTGCAGCTCAGAAGTTATGCAACAAATTTGAGAAATAATTTATCCTAACTTCACCCAAAAACGTAATCTCAGTTGATAACAAGTCTAAATAATATACACTGAACATGGCGGGTAGCTCCAAGATTCCTTTTCATTTGCCTCATGCCCAGAAAATAACAGAATCTATATCAGTTTTTACCTGTTAAGATATGAGACCCAACACAGTTATTGAAAACTAGGGATTTTACAAATGATACAGGTCTTGGAACTGCATTATGCTATACCACACAGAAAGCAAACAAGTGATGTTATTGTATCGAGAGTTTATGAAGATCTTAAGCAAAGCATCTCCATGTCCCTCAGGTCAGTAGAGCATATTAATAGCGTTGTCAGTTATGATGGACAGGTTTTTTTTTCTTTTATGTTCCATTCTTCCAATGCTGCTGTCAACAAGCATCAGCTCTAGATCCTCATTTTAAATCGCTTCCTTTTTGTCTAAGGAGGAAGTGTGAAGACACATTTTCGAAAACTGATTAACATGACTGCTATGCGTGAGCAACTGAAGATATATGTAACATGTAGAATTATTGAAAGACCCTAGTCTTCCCGCTGTATTTTTAATGTTGACTAATTCAAGTTTTCTGTTAGGGGAATAAATTTGGTTAACTGTTTAGTTGAAGGGTGTCTACATGGAGATTCATAACACACATAAGTTATTGAATAACCTATTATTTTATTATTTAAGAAGCAGTGTTTGATAATTCTATACCAACTTGCTAATAATAATATTATAAATGTTTTATAAAGTAGATGCCTTTGCACTTTATTAAAACAAGGAGCCCCCCCCATATGTGTGGAGTCTGATGTGGTGATACATATGTTAGTTAAATTGTGGTTAAAGTCTGAATGAGTGCAGTGTTGTAAAAAATGTGTTTTAAAAGAATGATGTGATAAGCCAAGTTCAGAGGCCGTAAATAATGCAAATAAAGAGGTAGCCGATCGGCTGATCACGGACATTTGGAAAGAAAAATGTAAAAGAATAAAGTTTTCATTTACCTGTTTTAGCACAGATTACAACGGCAGCGGTACAAAGTTTTAGCGGCAGTTTGTGTGCCGGGATGTTCAAAGGGTTGCCTGGAGGCCTGCAAGTGCTCCAAGAGGAAGCCGTGGAGCTCAAACTTGCTGATGCCGAGGCACGTGTCTAAGGCTGTTTTTTGAGAGTGCTCATGGTTTCTGACGGCCAAGTGCGGAGGTACCTTTCCATAACTGCTGGAGGAGAGAGGGCGAAAATGGTATATTTAAAATCAGAGGAACTGGTCTGAAGTATTGAAAGCTTTGTTGTAAAGTAGCCGGCAAAAAAGGGAATTCACACGTGTGGCAAAGTATAGATGTGGAAAGCCAGAGAAAGTAAAATGGTACTTACTTAACAGAGGCTGAATGTGGAGCCAGAGGTCATCTTTTGACCAGGTCTTCAAGCTGTCGTGAAGATCTGTGCTGCTGATATATTTAATTGAGTAGTGGAGATACATACTGTTCTTTGTGTATATAGTAAGTGCTTAGTTTATTGATATTGTTTTGATTATTTTTTTTCAGCCTGTCCTTTGTGATCCATTTTATAGCTGGATGAAGAAGGTAGAAGAGGTTTTTTTCTGTTTTGTTCTTTTCTTCACTTTTGATTTGGAAACCACTGTAAATATTATAACACCTGCACTGAATTTTTTTTTGGGAAGTGTCTCTTCATTGGACTTTGTAAATTTTTTTTTGCAAGACTTTTTTTTGTAAGATAGTATGGACATTGCTGGAATAAAACAGATTCCTGATTTATGAATATTTTTTTTAGTCTGAATCTCTCTTACTCCATCCCTTGGTTGCTCGGTCTCGTCTACTGACACTCCAAGTCGGGGTACAACTGGGTCCTTACCCGGGGTGTCACAAGTGATATTTTGTTCCATATCTTCCAAATATTGATGTTAGCAGTTCATTACTAATCAAATATTTTTTCTTAAATATCATTCCATGCTTATGCATATTTTTTATGAAGTCATTATATAGATACCCTTCAAAAAAGTGTTACTGAAATGTGTCACATTATATTAATGTTCTCAATGCATGTTTAAGTAATCTTTATATAAAAAAAAAAAAACACCACTTCAAATGTATCAGTGCATGCTAATTCAGTTAAGATAAAATTGATACCAAATCGAATCAGGGCATTGTGAATTGAAATTGAATTAAATTAGGACATCAGTGCCAATACCCATCCATAGGCATAAGTAGACTGTAAAATTAAATCACTGTTGCCTACAGACTGGTACTTTGGTTACTTGTATAATGCAGAGTTGGTCAAAGGTCAGGCAGTTAATTGTATGGGAGGTAACAGTTTAACGACCTGGAAAGTATTGCATTGTATCAAATACAACAGATAACAAGACATTAGTACTGACAAGGATGAGGACAAAAGGCTGTTTAAAATAAACAGCATAGATTATCAGCTGGGAAAACCTTAGGCATTTGTACCTCTAATAGTTTGTTGAATACATTCATTCATCCAGCCATCCATTCAAATATTACATTTTCTAACCTGTTTGTTTAATAAAGAAGCCAGTGTTCATCCTGGCAGCATTGGGCACATAGTGAAAACTAACTAAAGAGAGGGCACTAGTCCATCACAGGACACCCTAAGAGAAATTCTCTTCACAGGTGTTTGAACCAGAGGGGTACCTCTCTCACTTGCCCACTTTGTAAGTGGTACAGTTCTCCTATCTCACTGCCTATTTCTCGCATAGCTCAGACCCCCTGCTGTCAATAAGCCCCTGGCCCAGCAGAGCATTTAAGACTTTCCCAGGGTCATTAACGCAATCTGGGTAGACCTGCTTTGGAATAGATTAACTGGAATCTAGCATGGCACCTACACTGAAACAAAACTTTAATTACTCTTGAATAGTAAAGATGTTTTATGTACCACATTGCAGAAGACCCTCCAGCCTCATTCCAGAGGATGAGACTAATTAGGGATCCCTATCTGATCATTTTGCTGATAAATCATAGTAAAATATACGGTCCTTTTAACTAAGTTAACTAACACTTAACTAAAGGATTTATTTTCTTTCACAAATTAATTTGTAGCTGGAAATTTGTAAAATAGTTAATATCTGCAATAAAGGAGCTATAAATATAATAAATAAATAAATAATATAATAAGCTATTCACACCTTTGAAATTTAGAACAGAATTTTGTTATCCATTATAAATGTAGCAGAAAGCTAATAAGGAGACTTTTGAACTTAATTTGATATATATATATATATATATATATATATATATATATATATATATATATATATATACACACACACTCACCTAAAGGATTATTAGGAACACCATACTAATACGGTGTTTGACCCCCTTTCAGCCTTCAGAACTGCCTTAATTCTACGTGGCATTGATTCAACAAGGTGCTGAAAGCATTCTTTAGAAATGTTGGCCCATATTGATAGGATAGCATCTTGCAGTTGATGGAGATTTGTGGGATGCACATCCAGGGCACGAAGCTCCCGTTCCACCACATCCCAAAGATGCTCTATTGGGTTGAGATCTGGTGACTGTGGGGCCATTTTAGTACAGTGAACTCATTGTCATGTTCAAGAAACCAATTTGAAATGATTCGAGCTTTGTGACATGGTGCATTATCCTGCTGGAAGTAGCCATCAGAGGATGGGTACATGATGGTCATGAAGGGATGGACATGGTCAGAAACAATGCTCAGGTAGCCCGTGGCATTTAAACGATGTCCAATTGGCACTAAGGGGCCTAAAGTGTGCCAAGAAAACATCCCCCACACCATTACACCACCACCACCAGCCTGCACAGTGGTAACAAGGCATGATGGATCCATGTTCTCATTCTGTTTATGCCAAATTCTGACTCTACCATTTGAATGTCTCAACAGAAATTGAGACTCATCAGACCAGGCAACATTTTTCCAGTCTTCAACTGTCCAATTTTGGTGAGCTTGTGCAAATTGTAGCCTCTTTTTCCTATTTGTAGTGGAGATGAGTGGTGCCCGGTGGGGTCTTCTGCTGTTGTAGCCCATCCGCCTCAAGGTTGTGCGTGTTGTGGCTTCACAAATGCTTTGCTGCATACCTCGGTTGTAACGAGTGGTTATTTCAGTCAAAGTTGCTCTTCTATCGGCTTGAATCAGTCGGCCCATTCTCCTCTGACCTCTAGCATCAACAAGGCATTTTCACCCACAGAACTGCCGCATACTGGATGTTTTTCCCTTTTCACACCATTCTTTGTAAACCCTAGAAATGGTTGTGCATGAAAATCCCAGTAACTGAGCAGATTGTGAAATACTCAGACCGGCCCGTCTGGCACCAACAACCATGCCACGCTCAAAATTGCTTAAATCACCTTTCTTTCCCATTCTGACATTCAGTTTGGAGTTCAGGAGATTGTCTTGACCAGGACCACACCCCTAAATACATTGAAGCAACTGCCATGTGATTGGTTGATTAGGTAATTGCATTAATGAGAAATTGAACAGGTGTTCTTAATAATCCTTTAGGTGAGTGTATATACATATATATATATATATATATATATATATATATATATATATATATATCTATCTATATACTACCAAAATACCAGAGAAGTAGTGTGTTAAAGAAGTAATGAAAAGAAAAGGAAACATTTTGAAAATAACATAACATGATTGTCAATGTAATTGTTTTGTCACTGTTATGAGTGTTTCTGCCTATATATATATATATATATATATATATATATATATATATATATACATACACATACACATACATATCCATACATATATACATATAAACATATATATACACACACATATATACATATATATATATATATATATATATATATATATATATATATACACTGGGGTGCAAGAACGAGACATGGACAGAAAAGGGTTGGGGCAGCCACCGTATAATGTATCCTAGCTGCAAAAGGTTGTTTTTATCAAATAATCAGCACTGAAGTGCATTCAACTGAGTCCAGAACAAGACTGAGGAAACAAAGGAAAAGGGGCAGGTTTTAAAGGGGGAGACAGGAAGTGAGGCCATATGGATCTGGCACGTGGTCTTCCACCATTGGTTCATAGCCGGACGTGACATCAGAGGGACTGGAGCTGGTGTGGCTGACTTCCAGTTCTCAGTCCGGAAGTGATGTCAGGAGAGCCAGGTGAAATCCTAGGGGATGGTCTACAGGCAAGGGAGAAAAGAGTCAGTGCACTCTGCCACACCCCGGCATGCCTCTGAACTGCCTTCACTCAAGCCCTTTAGCTGCCTCCCATGCGCACGTGTGTGACAATACATACATATATACACATACATCTACATATATATATAGACATACATATCTACATATATTCATATACACACACAGACATTATATATATATATAGACTATATATAGTCTTTATATAAAGCAACTAAACTGGGGTAGAATCCATGAAAAGAAAAATCCCAAAAGATTTTGCTGTACAAAATCTTTATTTATCCATTCCTAAATAATTAAATGGGCAGGCTAATCAGTGCAACATGCTTGTTAAAACGGATGACTCCGCTCTTACAAGTCTTCGTGGATATTATGAACTATCGTTTCTGTTCAAGTTCTATTTAAATTTTAAATAGAAGGAATTTTTATTTAGTCAACAGAATATTATTCCGGAATAAATCAACTAAAACCTTAAATAACTTATATTTTGCTCTCCTTATATCCTGTCTAAATTATACAAGTTAGAAATAAAGTAAATGTTAAAAGAACAAACATTCAAATTTCTTTACTCTTATGTAATTTTATATAAAAAATAAACTTAAATTTTAAATATCCCAAAAGATTTTGCTCTCCATAAAAATATATCCTGTCAAAATTATACAAATTCAAATATGAACATGCTGCATAACAAAACCTGGAAATATAAATAAAATGTGTTCTTTTCAGCAATAACAAATCAAATCATTCAGTTGTCTTTGCTCATATGTCATTTTATCAGAGCTGGACGCCTGGCATCTTTTTTTGGCAACAAGTTCGTTTATGCTTGGTGTGAGGTTCTGTGTTGTGGAGATTCTCAGGATGGACTGCAGGTGCTCATCAGTTAGGTGACTCCTGTGTGCTGTTTTGTTAGTCTTTATGACTGAGAAGAGCTTTTCACACAGATATGTGGTACCAAACATGCACAAGGTTCGAGCCGCATGTAGACGGAGCTGGAGCATTTCTGCGGGAATGGAGTGAATAAACTGTGCGGGCCTTGCAGTATCGTACTTTGCCTTCAGTGTGCCATTGCACTGCAGCTCAATCACCTCCATCTGAATCTGCACAGGTGCAGTTTCCAAATCGACGGCAAATGGGTTGCGAAACAACTCAAAATTCTTTTTTTGTTCTTCAGGATCACCAAAGTTTATCAGCAAAGTGCGTATTTGGGAACACCGTTGTGCCGACTTGGTTCAACATTACTTGGCAACAGGGAAAGTGGGGCAAGTTGCACTGGTGCATTTGTGTCTCCCATAAAAGCAGCTTCACTTGAAATCACTTTGTGATTTTGCACGGTAAAAACATCTGCTGAAGTGTCAGGTTCTTCTTTAACTCTTCTGCTTTCTGTATCTTCTGGATTGCATTCAGGTCTTTCAGGTTACCCTGATGTTTTGTCTCATAGTGCCGTCTTAGATTAAATTCTGTAATTACAGCCACATTAACTCCACAAATGAGACACACGGGTTTACCGGTAATGTCAGTAAACTTATACTCAGTCTCCCATCGTTTTTTAAAGGCTCTATTTTCAGAATCAACTTTTCTCTTCGGCATCGTGTGGGCTAGCTTTGCAATCACTTGCAGCATCATAAGCTAGACTTGATTAACGCAGTAAGTGTTCGGCAAGGCAGCTGAAGCGCTGCATTATGGGATCTGTAGTTTATTGTGTTACCAGTGCTTCATATCCCCGGGCCATTAATAACAGTAATATATAAAATGATCTCGCGGGCCGGATATAATTACACGTCGGGCCGGATGTGGCCCGTGGGCCTTGAGTTTGACACATATGGACTAAATAGAACTTGAAAATATATATCTTTTCGAATGTGATCGGGCAATTTAGATCGAGTTGACGCGCACATCACATCGAGCCCACGTGCTATTGTGGATTCGCCTGCGTGCCTCAATAAGTCACCCTCCCCTCGCTCTTACTTTTTTACCGTTCATCTAATGATTACACTGAGTATTGCTTTACCAAAACAATCATTGATAGCGAATAAAGTATCCATTATTCATAAAGCTTCAATTGGTGACCTGTCTTTCTGCGTTAACCGCATATTTTTTCATACGTCTCAAACCAAGGGGATGCGAGGGTAAAATGAATCGGGAAGCGCTGATATATATATATATGTGTGTGTGTGTATATATATTGAAATAGTTTTACTGTGAAATAATGCAAAGAGTACGCGACACGTGTTTCGCCCTAATTTGGGGGTGATCAGGCGTACATACTCAGTGCACCCCCTCTCGGGAATCGAACCTTGGCGCTATAGGCAAAGCCTCTTCCATTGCGCTACGGCGTGTAGTTTGTCTATTTGAGAGTATGTAGATCGCAGCTTTTACACGGTCTTCCTTTAGCGGGACATTGACTTTTTCCACCGTGTGCTTTGTTTCCGCAGTAGTTGCACTTATGAATATGCTTGTATGTGTCAGACGCATCATATGTTTTTGCTGCCTTCTCAATTGTGTAATTCGGTTTTTTTTCAGCACTCTTGGGAACAGTTGCTTTTTGTCTGTGCACTGCGTCAGTTCACGTGAGCCGCTCGGTGTACATGCATCGAAGGATCCCAGCTGTGCTGGTGCCATGTCGTGCGATGTCCACGGCTGTATTTAATGTTAGCTAAGACCTGGCACTTAAAAGTTTGTCTCGCAGTTTCGCTGAGTTTGTGCCAAACACCACCCTGACCATCTCATCTTCGTCTGCATAAGCACAGTCCTTCACCCGTAAATATTTAGCGGCAGTGTTTCTATTGGATTGCCGCTGACGGACGGCCTTATATGGGCAGGCACTCAGTTACGTGGGAGGCGTGACGATGAGGGACCCAACTCCGCCTCTCACGGCGACCGAGCTGCAGGCTATGGCTGGCATATATGTACATAAGTAGGTTCCAGTTATGACCGTTACGCGTAGAATTTCGAAATGAAACCTGCCTAACTTTTGTAAGTAAGCTGTAAGGAATGAGCCTGCCAAATTTCAGCCTTCTACCTACACGGGAAGTTGGAGAATTAGTGATGAGTCAGTCAGTGAGTGAGTGAGTCAGTCAGTCAGTAAGGGCTTTGCCTTTTATTAGTATAGATATGCATACTGTATATATATTGTGAGCTGGAGGGCTGATCGCACCCCAAATAGAGACAAACGCCCCTGGGAAAACCACAAAGCCTGAAACACTGACTACCCTCACATTGCTCCTTATCCTTGCACTATAACGCGTAATATAAGCCTTGCGCGGTACTCCGCCGATTTGGAATTGATTGTTTGCTTTTATCTCTCTCTCTGCTCCTAGCAGAACTGTCATCACTGACTTGTCATGGAGCACGTTTAAGCTCATGTGTTTGCAGTGTTTGAATAAAAATCCTTCTTGTTTCTACAACCTCCTGTGTCTCTGTGCAAATCTGTGACCCAAGCGTCACAATATATATATATATATATATATATATATATATATATATATACACAGTGGTGTACAGCAGCTATGTCCCGGATACGCATGTCACATTCATACTTTTCAACAATTAATTCAAATTTACGTGAAAAAACACAAAATCACGTTGTGACGATGCGGGTTTGCTCTATGCTCCCATCTGCTGTCCGGGAGCCCTTGAACCCTACACCATCTGTAATTTTACCGATGAGCTTAGCAGTGAGGCACAACAAAGCATGGGAATGGTGAAAAAGTTCAAAGTGCTTTTATTAAAACAATCAACAAAACAAGGTCTTCAAATTAAAGTGCAGTGTCCAAAGTTCCAATAAATAAATCAATAAAATCAGAAGTGAAACATGGAGGTTAAAACAATAGAAAAAGGTCTTCTTAAAAACGAGGTTAAAATACAGCAGGAAGCATTCTTTAAAAAAAAACAAACAAACACAACAAGAAGCCCGGTGCCTTTTTACCTGGCGGCCCCCCTGCTTCCCCCCTCTGGGGTTCTCAACAGGGGAGTTGCCCTACTTGCAGCTGACCTTCACTCTGCCTACTTCAGCTGTTCAGTTCACCTCTCCGATCCATGGCTCTGGTAGGCTCCTCCTGACAGCGAATTGGGATCCACAGTGACCTCCTTCCGGTCAATCCCGCTCCATGATCACTCAGCAGGAGTGACCACTACTACTATTCCCCAGGTGTCGGCCCAATACCCAGGCTCCATGTTCAGCTGTAACGCGAGCCTGCCACTGCGCTCACGCGCGCTCTCTCTCTCTCTCTTTGTCTCTCCCTCTCTCTCTCTCACTCCTGCTTCCTCCTTTCTCCTGCAACCTCTTGTGTGTTCTTTCTTTCTTTCTTTCTTTCTTTCTTTCTTTCTTTCTTTCTTTCTTTCTTTCTTTCTTTCTTTCTAGCTGATTCGCGCTTCTGTTTATCAAGAGGGCATGGCAGCTGAAATCAGCAGCCCCAGGAACAATCATGAATGTGGATGGTCTGTCACCTGTGCACTTAGGTGAGAAACGCCCACATTGCGAATCGCCCTGAGAACCGCTTCAGCCCAATACTGTCCACTTGCAGAGCCACCACGCCCCCTCACCAGGCCGCAAACGCTGTGATTATTTATTTTAAAACTGGCCTTTGAGAGGAGCTGTGGACCCGCTATACCACACGTGAAAATTCACAGAGAGTTATAGCGGGGGTTGTTCACTGAATGCTAGCAACTGGCACACTGACGCTTGTGGGCCGTCGTCGCTTTGTCTCGAGTGGTAAACAAGGGTAGCACGCAAGTCGTATTCCAAACAAAGGTCTTATACCAAGCAAAAATTTTCGCGTATAAACAGGACGCATACCAAGTTGGACTTATTCCAAAGCGGACGTATACCGAGGTACCACTATGTATGTATAACTCAATCAAGAGTCAATTCTGTGCATGTTTTTGTTTATCCTTAGCAGTAATTTGAAAGTAAAGCGATATTTCAAACCAAATAAGCCAAAAAGCACTAGCATGTTTAACTGGTTTAGCAAATTACCATCAATATTAGTCGCATAGTTGATGGTCTATTTTAAATATTTCTGCATTGTTTTGCCAGGGCTCTAACCATGTACTACTTATTTTTTTGGGTTATTTATTTTTTCTTGTCACAATTTGGTCTTTGCTGAGTTTAATTACTAGTGCAATACATCATCACTGATACATAAAGAAAAACCAACAGGGTCCTTGAGTGACCATAATTTGCACATTCACTATGGTTGTGCAGGTAGAAATATTGTCAGCTAATGAAAGTTAAAATATTAATTAGATCAGACAATTTAAGCAGTTTGCTTAAAGACACACAAATATTCAAAATATTATTGTTTATAAATTATCAGTGTAAAATGTATTAATTGTACCTTATGATTTTGTTACAGAGCTTTGGAGCAGAAATTGTCTCACCAAGAAAGCTGCGGTTCCAGCAGTTTGCATCCATGGAATATAATGGAGAAGCATATATGACACCAAGGGACTTTCTTTTCTCCATCATGCTTGAAAGTGTAGATCGTAAGTTATGTTGCCTTGACTTAATATTTTATGGAACTATGGATCTTACTGGTGAATTTAAGTTTCTGTTTAATTACATTTTTGAGCCTTTCTTATGTTTCATAATGCTTCTTCAGTATACAGAAATTATTATTCTGCAGTGTTATTTTCTTTATTCAAACAAATAAAGCACCACATTAGAATATAACCAATTTGGGCAACATAAGGACTGTATTTCTGATTTTGGCAGATGATGCTGTCTTCCAGGCAGTACTAGCTTGTACACCAGAACATTTTGTAGCAGAATTGGGATGAGAATTGACTCCTTTAAATTTGACGTCGTAATCCTTTCAACCTGGAAAGAATTAGCTTGTTCTCTTTAGGTAAATCATGAGCAGCTGCCCCAAACAGAGGTCGTAGTGCCATGACTGACACTCCCTCACAATGCAGGTAATGTGCCTCCTTCGGGACTCCGTGAGCAACCACTCATTCGGCACAAAGTTAAACCAGCGGTACCAAAGGATTCTCCAAAAAGACACAGTACTGAAACAATCCAGCCTTCGTCTCAGGTCACTGGATAGTGTCCATGTCTCACAACCATATAGCAAGACAGGAAGCACCAGGACTCTAAAGACTTGGACCTTCATCCTTTTGCAAAGATATCGGGAACGCCACACATCCCCTTTCCAGCGACCTCATGATCCTCCCGTGCTCTCCCAATCGTCTACTGACTTCATAGGAAGAGTCACCAGAAATGTGAATGCCACTGCCAAGGTAAGTAAACCTCTCAATGAGGTTGACTCTCTCTCTGCAGACAGACACACTGCTGATGGCTGTGCCTAAGAGGTTAATAAAGGCCTGGATCTTGATTTTTATCCAGGACACTCTCAAGCCCAGGCACTCAGACTCCTCACTCAGTATCTTGAGAGCCTCGATCAGAGCCTCCATTGATTCAATGAAGATCACAGCATTGTCGGCAAAGTCAGCATCAGTGAATCTTTCTTCACCAACAGATGCCCCACAGCTGCTGGACCATATGGCCTTGCCAACACCCAGTCAATACATGCATTGAACAGAGTAGGAGCAAGAACACACCCCTGACAAATCCCAGCATCAACAGGGAAAAACGCAGAGGTTCTTCCTCCACTCTGCACAGCACTCACAGTAGCAGTGTACAGGCCAGACCTGATATCCAGCAACTCTGAGGGGATTCTGTGAAGTCTTGGAATGTCTCACAGGGCAGCTCGATCAACTGAGTTGAACGCTTTATGAAAATTGAGAACCTTCAGTGCATTGATGCAGTCAGTGCTCCAGTTACTGGTAGGTCAGCAACTGATCATAGATCCTATTGAGGATGACCTTAGCAAAGACCTTACCTGGCACCAAGAGCAGTGTTTTCCCCCTGTAGTTGCTGCAGTCCAGGCGATCACCCTTCACTTTCCAGAAATTGATGACAAGTCCTGTTTTTCAGTCAGTGACTGATCGATTTACTAATCTTACTTAAATAAATTTTAGGATTGTAGAAAAGCAGAGGCCCTTTTAGCAGTATGAATGAGAAAGATGAATGTCAATTTTATTTAATTAGCTTGATGTGAGTATATTGAATGTCTACTGAAATGTTAAGACAAGACACCGTACATAACTTTTGTCTATCATGCATAATCTAATCGCCGTTAAAATTTGCTTGTACAACGCCTTCTACGTGACAAAATGAATACTAGATAGCTAAATGTTGAGGTTTGTAATTTTTTGGTCATTTGCATGATCACATAAGGGCGGGCTACATTACCGAATTATAGGGCCTTACATGCAAGGCAATATTAATTGTGACAATTATAATATGTATCATGATGTATATTAGCTGCACTTTAGATCCTACCTTTTCTTAAGTACACTCTAATGTAAACAACTATTTACTTTTTTTTAATTACCAAAATAGGAAAATTCAATTTAGTGCAAATTATTGACAGAACCCCAAATAAATAAGGTTTCAATTCTCTTTAAAGCTTGACCCTTTAAAAAAAAGAGTATATTTTAATACCAAGATATGGAGAATTTTAAAGTAATATATACTCATTGTCAGATTGCATAATCACCACTGTGTTGAGTGTCTCTTGATCTTTATTCTTGGATTCCTATAGGTTATGATCTGCTACTTTTAGGATTATGACTATGGGCTCATAAAGAAAATGAGGCGTAGGATATACTGCAAGAAACATTCTTTATACAGAATTACAAACATCAAAGAATAGAATTTTATTTGTAAACATTTTCATAAGAGTAAATCTTTAAGAAATTAATTGGAGTGAGTACAGTTAGGGGAAGTTGTTTTGCCTGATATCACTAAGATATTTGAGGAGAAAAGGGCAAAAAAAGCACATAAAATCCCAAAAAGATTGCTTATAAGAAAGTGAAATAGCTGAGAGAAAAGTTCTCCCCTAAACTATCACTCAACCCAAAAATAATATTTGTTTTTATAATTTAATTACCCCATTGAATTTTTAGTGGTGTCCAAGAAAAATGTTTAATGTCATATTTTCATGAAAAAAATACATGGCAAAGATTCAGATTGAATAAACTATACTCTCAAGAAATGCATAATTCTGTGCTTTTGAATTGAAAATCCGCCTTTCGTCTTAATTCATTGGTCAAGAATCCTGTCTTTAAATGCAAAGAGCTATGGGAATGCATTTTTCCTTTTTATCTTGTATGGTGAGTTTTCTGGAAGAAAGAATTAATTAATAACATTTTATTGAAAAATACATGCATCATCACATGAGCTTGATGGACTGAATCGTCTCCTCTCGTTTGTCAAATTGATCATGTTCTTATGTTTTTGTCCATATGAATGGATAATGAACATGTAGATTATGGAACATGAGTTGCATGAGAATTTTTTTTTGTTTTTTCTATGGATATTTTTATTGCATTGTTTGCTGGTCACCATTGGGTCCCTTTCAATCTGAATCTGTCATTTACTTTTTACATGAAAACTTAAAAAAAAAATTTATGTGCACTCTACTACTGACTACATGGGGTGTGTAACATATAAAAAATTCTTTATTTGGTGCAGAATTCAAGATAGAGATAGTATTTCTAGCAGTGGATAATAACACTTTAAGTTTATTCCTGTAAAGAACAGTAGTATCAAATGCCAATATAGCACACATTATGCAGTCAAAATGTAAACCCATATCAGAACCTGTGCAGACGCATTTATGTATCTGTCATTTCAACATTATGATGACATTGAACAGCTGTGGTTAGCTCTGGGGAGTACAGATGTGTGTTACATCTATTTTACTTTTTAGTATGAATTTAACTTTTATCTTCTTTTATTTTTGTAGAGAAACACAAATATAGCCTTACTCCAGATAATTTATAAATGCTTTCTGTCAATCACCAAAAAAGAAATAAGAAGTTTAAGTCTCATGCTGGTCTTTCTGTGGTTTGTAATATTATAGTTACAAACCACACATGTTGAATTTAGTTAGTCCTCTCTTGTAATTAAAAAAATATATTTTGAATGTGGATTGGATTGGACATGTCTAAAAGTAAATTTACCATCTGTTTTTATTTATACATTTACTCTAGTTTTGGACAAAGTGGCATTTAATGTCTTTATCTGGAATTATTCCGGGATTACTTGTTTCCTTCTATTTTGGCCCAATCTTCAGCACAAAACAAGATTTTGGAGTATATTCTATTTAAGATTTCTTCCAAATCTGAATTCCTATCATATTTCCAAGTTTAATGTTGAAAACTAGCTTTAGGCTCATTGGGAGGCCAAAAATATTGTTGTAAATTGCTTATAATAGTGGCAAAATATGTTGCAAGTTATATGATGCATTGCCTTCACTGCACTCTTGGCCAGTACTTCAAGATACCAGTTGTTCCAGTGGATTAACAACAAGTGAGTGTTTACTTAAAGGCTTATGTACTGCAAGAACACATTTTCTTTTCTAGTGAGTTGTTTGTAATGTTGTATTTTTCTTTGTTTTACTCTTCAGTAGCATTTAATCAGTACTTTTTTTAAAATAAAAAATATTGATGTCCAAATTTTTTGAGAATGTTAGGCTCCTTATTGTATTTATATTATTTTAAATATGAAAGGACAGGCTTTGACTTGATCAGGTCATTCAATATTTATTATGTGAAATATTGTGTTCAGATTTCAAACAGACTACCTTATAACGTGTTCCATTTATTTCATTATTTTCTGTGTGAAGAAGGATTTCATAACATTTGTGTGAAACTTGCTCTTAGCATCCTTACGTCTGTACTCGAGTCCTTGATGAAGAACTGATTTCAAAGTAGTGTCTACTTTTCTTCCTAGTTTCTTACTTAAAAGTGCTTACATTATGTCTCAGTTTATTTCAGCTAAAATTATTCAAGTGTTTTGATCTTCCCTTATAGCTCTTACCTCACAGTCCTAGAATATGTCTGGAAGATCTCTAGTGCTGTTATGCCTTATCTGTATATGTTAGCCAAAATCAAAAAGTGTATTGAATGTGTGGCCTCATAATTATGCTATAATATGCAAGACTTGTAATCTTCTGAGTATGTTGTATATCCAAGAAAATTGTATTAGCTTTTGTAAAATCCCCTCTTGCACTGTCGGCCATTCCTGCAGTTTATTTTGGAAGGTTAGTGTTACTGATCTTTTACATATTTAGACTTATGTCCTCCTGTGTCTTTGGGCTTATTGGGCAGCAAGTTGGTGCCATCTTCGTCGTCTTGCTAGGCGATATTGATTTGTTTCAAGTCATCGTGGAATGTTCTATGCCACATGAGCTTTCTGTTTCCTTTCGAAAGGAATCCATTTCATGGCTCTTTGAATGCTAGTATTCCAAGAGAAGCAGGATCTGTCCAGCCAGCCTCATTTACCACTCTGCACCAACTTCTTTAATATCTTTAAGATCTGCCTCAGGCATCTTTGGTGGAATGCATTCAGCTTCTTATCAGTTCTGTGGTCCAATGTTTCAATTTCTATCTGGTTTGTCTGAAAGCCCATTGTGGTTTGATTGTCATTGCTGTCCACTTTAATTGTTTTTGTCTTCTTTGTACTGATTCTCAATCCAATTTTCTTAGCATTCAGTTCTAAATCTAATGAATGCCTATGTAGTGCTTCATCAGTCTTGGTCAATAGGACAATATCATCGGCAAAGTCCATGTTCATCAGCCTTGTCTGCTCTTTCCATGGTATATCTAGGCCGGACACACTTGTTTCCTTGAGAACAAATTCAACCACTAACAAGAAGAGAAGAGGGGACGTAATGCACTCTTGTCACACACCAGTGATGAGATGGAAAAACTCTGTTCTTCCTGTTTTTGTCTTAACACAGCAGCAGGAGCGTGCATACAGGCTTCTGAAGATGTTGGCATAGCTCTAGGGAATGCTGTAAGGCCAGGTGATGTTCCAGAAGGATCATCTGTGAATGTTCTCAAACGCCTTCTAGAAGTTGATTAATTTCAAGTGTAGTGGTCTTTGATGTTCAAAACACTGTTTGATGATATTTCTGAGAATGAAGTTCTGTTTTGTGCAGCAACAGTTCCAACAAAAAACAACTTGTTCTTCCTGTAGTACTGCATCGACAGCCCATGTGTATTTATTCATCACTCATATCTTATACACAACAGTGGCAAAGGGTCTGTCACTACCTTGGCTGAATTACAGATAAAATACAAAACTAGAATACCTTAACTGAAGCTAAGGGCCTATCGCTACCACTGAGTCACTTCCCCTGAAAGACATACACTTCAGAATACTTTAGCAATTACCAAGAGTTGCACTTTTGTTAGGATTCATGGGTATGGTGCATTGAAACAGATAGCTGCCTTTGAAAGGAATGCACAAATAATATAAATAAGCCAAGGGCTTGCTTGAAAGACCTTGCCAAGTCACAGTCAGTCTGTACTCAAATCACTACCCCTGAACAAACTGAGCAAACATAGTTCATTATATTAACACTCATCAGTCATTGCTAAATGTCTGTAAACAAGAATTCAATGTCAGTGAGATAATGTCCAAATTTATTTCAATAATCTATAATAATAAAAGGCAATGCCCTCACTCACTCACTCACTCACTCACTCACTCACTCACTCACTCACTCACTCACTCATCACTAATTCTCCAACTTCCCGTGTGGGTGGAAGGCTGAAATTTGGCAGGTTCATTCCTTACAGCTTCCTTACAAAAGTTGGGCAGGTTTTATATCGAAATTCTACGCGTAATGGTCATAACTGGAAGCTGTTTTTCTCCATTTACTGTAATGGAGATGAGCTTGAACGCCGTGGGGGCGGAGTTTCGTGTGACATCATCACGCCTCCCACGTAATCACGCAGTACGTAGAAAATCAGGAAGACCTCCAAAAAGCGCTGAAGAAAACATGCATTATATAATTGAGAAGGCAGCGAAACAATAAGAAGCGAGCGAGTGACATATACAACTATATTGATGAGTTCTGCTACTGAAACAAAGCACGATGTAAACCTACACTTTAAATTAAGTTCATAGACAAGCTGCCGCTGGCGTTTGTAATTTAGTGCCTGCCCATATAAGGCCGTCCGTCAGCGGCAATCCAATAGCAAACTCCCACTAAATATTCACGGGTTAAGGACTGTGCTTATGGAGAGGAAGATGAGATGGTCAGGGTGGTGTTTGACACAAACTCAGTGAAACTGCGAGAGAAAGTTTTAAGTGCCAGGACTAAGGTAACATTAAATACAGCCATGGACATAGCACGAGATGGCACCAGCACAACTGGGGAACTTCGCTGCATATACACCGAGCGGCTCACGTGAACTGACGCAGTGCACAGATAAAAGGCAACAGTTCCAAAGAGCTGAACAAAACCGAATTACACAATTGAAAAGGCAGCAAAAATATGAAGCGTCTGATACATACAGCATATTCATAAATGCTGCTACTGTGGAAACAAAGCACACGGTGGAAAAAGTCAATGTCCCGCTAAAGGAAGACAGTGTAAAAAAAAAACCCGTGCATGCAGTGTGTCAGGTCTCAGATAAAGAAGAAGACGAGCTGTTTATTGATGCAGTAAGAAACTAATCGATGAATGAAACCTGTCATCTTTACAACGATTGACAAACACGGAATGTAACTTGAACACAACACATCCTACAAATACAAACCTGATTGAAAGAAATAATGATAATCAAATCCTTGATGACAGCAACACTCAGTAACACTCACAAAACAAATACTGTATATTGACAGTCATGTTACGTTATTTTAAAATGTTCCCTTTTCTTTTTCATAACTTCTACTTCTCCACTGCGATACGCGGGTATATATTTAAATGTATATATAAATCCCGATCTACAGTACATACTCGCATAGACAAGCCACACGCTGTGGCTCAATTGTAGAGTCTTCGCCTCTAATGTGGACATTCGAGGTTCGATTCCCGAGAGGGGATGCACTGAGTATGTACGCGCGCTATCCGATTCATTTTACCTTAGATCTCCTTGGTTTGGGACGTATGAAAAATATTAGGTTAACGCAGAATCATGTTACGTTATTTTTAAAATGTTTCCCTTTATTAGCACAAGCACAGCTGAGAAGCTTCGATGCATGTCCTCCATAACGCGTTAAAAAAATAACGCATTTAATCACACTTTCAATTCCAAGCAAACGGGAACTTTTGTCAATGCATGATTTCCTGGTACATCCATTACACTGATGCACACATCACAGCTACAAAAATGTTAGAGTCGGAATAAAGCGCGTTCCTACGACTGATCATTTCGACTTCCCGAGCGAAGCCTTGATAAAAGCATGGTTTTGTGCACACTGAAAAGCAAGCAAAATTAGATGCATTACAGAAAGCGGACTTTGTGGCTCTTACTGGGGATCATTGGACTTCCGTGACCGTTAGTAATTCTAAATACATCTAATTACAAAATGTTCAATGATCACACTGTTTTAGCCTAATGTACAAAATAATTTTGGCTAATGTTACTCAGAGTTTAAAGAGTAAGCTGGTCAAATTACCTTTTATGTTTCTGACTTATTTTTTTAAGAAGAAAACTGCACTTTATGTTGAAATTTTGGTTATTATTATTTAAAGACAATACTATTCTGAAAATGTACTTAAAGTACTTAAACTACCACTTTATTTTTAAGTCTGCCCAATTTTAACCAGGGATGATATTTTTGTTTCTGTTTTGAATTCAAATGCAGTTTAAAGCTTTTTTTCAGAAATTAAAACAGCTTCAGTTTACAATATTCATGTCCATGTCTATTATTTGATTCTGTCGCCCACTAAAACCGTTTTAAATTAAAAAAAAAAAAACATTTGCGATTTGGGGCAAATTTACGTGTGCGATTACATACGATTAATCCTCTAATTAATTGGATTAATTTTTTTAATCGAGTCCCACCCCTAATATATATATATATGTGGATATATATATATATGTAGATTTGTATATATATGTGTATATACAGTATATATGTAGATCTGTATATGTGTATATACAGTATGTATATATGTGTGTGTGTGTATATATACAGTATGTATATATATGTATGTGTGTATATGTGTATATATATATATAACTGTGTATATATATATATATATATATATATATATATATATATATATATATATATATATATATGCCAGCAACACTCATGACAATGACAAAACAATTACATTGTCAATCATGTTACGTTATTATTAAAATGTTTCCTTTTCTTTTTACTTCTCCGCTGCCAATCACAGGTATTTTGCTATATATATATATATATATATATATATATATATATATATATATATATATATATATATATATATATATATATATAAATAGATAGATATGACAACAACACTCAATATCAATGACAACAACAATTACATTAACAATCATCTTACGTTATTTTTAAAATGTTTGCTTTTCTTTTCATAACTTCTTTAACACACTACTTCTCCGCTGCGAAGCGCGGGTATTTTGCTAGTATAGATATATAGATATAGATAGATAGATAGATATATATCCATCCATTTTCCAACCCACTGAATCCGAATACTGGGTCACGGGGGTCTGCTGGAGCCAATCCCAGCCAACACAGGGCACAAGGCAGGAACCAATCCAGGGCAGGGTGCCAACCCACTGCAGTATAGATATATATATAGATATAGATATATATATATATATAGATATGAGAACAACACTCATATCAATGACAAAACAATTACATTAACAATCATGTTACATTATTTTTAAAATTTTTCCTTTTCTTTTTCATAACTTCTTTAACACACTACTTCTCCGCTGCGAAGCGTGGGTATTCTGCTAGTTGTTACTATAAAAACCTGGCCTAAATGTTAGATATAAAACCTGAATAATTCAAATTGGGGTCACACAGTAAGCTTTGTATCAGGTGGTGGCTATAGCTTTATTTGTTTCAGTCTTTATCTTTTTAAAGTTAGGCGTAGGTGTGATGCTTGTGAATACTGGGGCAGTATATGGCAAATATAATTGTCTTTTCTCTCTGCCAGTTCCGATCTCTCTAAAAATTCTTTTAAAATTCTATCCTTTATAGGGTGCTTTTGATTGCTGTTTTATGTAAGGTCTTGCATCAGTCGAAACTGGACAACAGATAAGTTGCCTTGGTCCAGTTGCTTTCTGCTAAGGTTATATCACACCTTCTTACAAGCATATACACATTGGTTAGGTTACTTAAGCTTAAACATGTGCATGCTAATGATGGTAATACACTGCCTGGCCAAAAAAAAAAAGTCGCCACCTGGATTTAACTAAGCAAATAGGTACAAGCCTCCTATTGGATAATTACTGCATGGGCGATTATCTTTCAGCTGGCAACACGTTATTTAACCCCAACTGGTGCAATGAGTTGCTTCTCATTTCTTAAACAACCATGTCGAAAGACACATCTCGTGGTCGTGGAAAAGATGTTAGTCTGTTTGAGAAGGGTCAAATTATTGGCATGCATCAAGCAGAGAAAACATCCAAGGAGATTGCAGAAACTACAAAATTGGGTTAAGAACTATCCAACGCATTATTAAAAACTGGAGGGATAGTGGGGACCCATCGTCTTCGAGGATGAAATGTGGCCGGAAAAAAATCCTGAATGATCATGATCTGCGATCACTTAAACGTTTGGTGAAATCAAATCGAAGAAAAACAACAGCAGAACTCAGGTCTATGTTTAATAGTGAAAGTAAGCGCATTTCCACGCGCACAATGCGAAGGGAACTCAAGGGATTTGAGCAGCTGTGTAGCCGTAAGAAAACCACTAATCAGTGAGGCAAACCGGAAAAAAAGGCTTCAATTTGCTAGGGAGCGTAAAGATTGGACTCTGGTGTAATGGAAGAAGGTCATGTGGTCTTATGAGTCCAGATTTACTCTGTTCCAGAGTGATGGGCGCATCAGGGTAAGAAGAGAGGCAGATAAAGTGATGCACCCATCATGCCTGGTGCCTACTGTACAAGCCTGTAGGGACAGTGCTATGATCTGGGGTTGCTGCAGTTGATCAGGTCTAGGTTCAGCAACAGTATGTGCTCCAAGAATAAGGTCAGCTGACTACCTGAATATACTGAATGACCAGGTGATTCCATCAATGGATTTTTTTCTTCCCTGATGGCACGGGCATATTCCAGGATTCATCAGGCTCAAATTGTGAAAGAGTGGTTCAGAGAGCATGAGACATCATTTTCACACATGGATTGGCCATCACAGAGTCCAGACCTTAACCCCATTGAGAATCTTTGGGATGTGCTGGAAAAGACTTTGCGCAGCGGCCTGACTCTTACCATCATCAATGCAAGATCTTGGTGAAAAATGAATGCAACACTGGATGGAACTAAATCTTGTGACATTGCAGAAGCTTATCGAAACAATGCCACAGTGAATGCGTGCCGTAATCAAAGCTAAAGGCGGTCCATCGAAATATTAGAGTGTGTGTCCTTTTTTTTGGTGGCGACTTTTTTTTTGGCCAGGCAGTGTATAATTTGTTGTGTTTTCTTTTTTATTTGCATATTTCCCTGAATTCAACACTCTTTTTATTATTATTATTATTATTATTATTATTACCACGCTTATTTTAACTTCACCTGTTTGTTGTCTGGCACAGATTTTGTAATCGATATTTAACCCACTTCCTATTGTCCAAATGAGTCACTTCCAATGACAATACATGAATCAATAATCAGTTTCACTAATTGTTCAATTAATCCATGTTAATTTAGAAATGAAATTTTCATATGAAGAGTAGTAGAAGATTTCACCAATAGTTTTGGGACTCGTAAAATAAAAGCGTGGGCGCTTTTCATCAATCAACATTCAAAAAACACTTCTTAAAATCTTAGGAAATGTGCCCACCTTTTATTTTACGAGTGATGTATGAGAGACTTATTTTTTACTTTTTATTACACTTTTTAACTTAATATAAGCGTGGTTTTTAAAAAGTATTTTTATATATGTATTATTTTTAAACCATATCCTAATACATCATTGGCTATGTGGCTGTTTATGACCTAATGAGTACCTTTGCACTTCACTTGCCTTCTATTCCTGTCACAAAACATTTTAATCACATAATACAGTTCATTCATTTAAATGCTCTGACTAAATAATCATAATATTAAAGCACTAAAGTAAAACACACAAATTAAATTTTGTAGTCATAATTAGCATACTAAAAGTACAATATTTATCTGCATTACATCTATGAAGTAGTCCTTAATTTAGAAGACACCATATTTGTGGATTAAAATATTAGTGTTTTTTCTTTTGCTTTCTTGTATTTGCATATCAGAATGTGAGCAGTAATGACATCTTTCACTACTTTCATTACTTTTCTTTTTTTATCAATTTGTTGTAGCCAAAATAAGATTAAGGACATTTAATATTCATTCAAATGTGTAGAAATCATATAGTCAAGAAAGAAAACAGTGTAGTATTACAATTTAATAAGCAGAAACAATAATAATTTAAAACACCCATCGACTCACTAGACATCTGCCCTTTTCTCTGCTTATTCATTACTGGAAAATATGCCAGTTTACCTGAGATGCATTCATTCTGATCCACCATGTCAAGGAATGTTCTTTAATTTTACCAAACACAAGTGACCAAGATGCATATGTTGTCTTAGATATGTTACATATTGTCTTATTCTCTTAGAAAAACTAAGATTAAAAAACAATAATTTTTGCAAATATTTCTTTTTTATATTGTCTCCAAACTTAACAAAAACTACCATTTCAGTTTTCTTTTACTTACAGAATATGTCCTGCACACAGGGGCAGTTGCTGTGAAATTAAATTCCATTTAAGTAAATGTCTTATTTTCCTTAAATGATGGTTCTAGTACTTTAATAATGTGTAGTGAGTGGAATGTTTTATTGGTGTGTATATCAACTTTAAATGCATTTGTATGATTTCCCAAGGTACACAGGGGTGTAAACTGTCGGCATTCAGTCTCGTTTGATCTTACGTGTGGCATGCATCTCAGCTGATGACGTGTCTCATACAGTTCTTCTGGAGAGGTATTATATGAAGTTAAACAATCAGGAAGGGAGTGTGGAAATACAAAATGCATCTTCAAGTTATTTTTCAGTTTATCTGATTTCAACTTTATTGTTTTGAGGAAAATCTGGTTTGTTAGCAGGTATTACAGGAAGAACACAACATTAAAAACACATCACAAAGAACTCAATCATCATACATAAACTTTGTACAAAAATATAGCTGTGAATATTATATAAAATTAAATTTTACATATTACATGCACAATTCAAACCACCATTAAAATTTGACCAATGACTGACACGAACTAAAACTGAACACCCCTGTTTTAAGTAAAACTTATTTATATGGTTAATAGCAGATGGAATTACAATATTTTAATGGTTTCTTTTTACCCTTGGAAATTTTAACCTGTAACTGGATGACAACAAGTGGAACTGAAAATTAAAATGGTGAATTCAGTCAAAGAGAATGCCGATCTGTAAGGTCTTGTTATTTCACTACTTTATTTTACAATTTGAGTTATTTTGCTGCTAACATTATGATTTCCAAACAAAGCCACTGTAACATGAATCAAAACAACCTCAATACAGGATTTGTTAAAAAATGTTAGCATACACACTAAAAAGTCTGCTTTCATTGACAGTTGGTGTGTTGTCCTTTTTCCAAAACTGCTTTTGTGTTTTGATTAAGAATCAGTTTCGAGTCTAAGATTGTCCACTACCTGCTCCTTGAAGATTGATTCTTGTGGATGAACGGGGCTTCTTCAAAAATCATTTAATAGTTCCTTAGTTTTTGGGATGTTTAGTTGTAGAAAAGACTCATTGTTCCAGGTAACACAATAATCTAAATTAGTTTTAGCAATTTTCCAAGTTTTTCCTTCAATTCATATTTGTTTCATATTTGTTTTTGTAGACATTTTTTTATTTTGTATGAATTCTGCTTATGTTGAAACTTTCACAGAGCACATCATTACAAGAAGCTTGTTTATACAGCATATATAACTGTTTGATTTTATATCTGTAATGCTGTCTTAAAAACTTATTGTAATAACTTTAATTACGTGGCATTTATCTTTACTAGTTGTGATCAGTTATCTTGTTTTAACTGTGCAATAGTTAAATGTAGCAGGTCCTTATCTACTTGATTTATGATATTTGTCTACATTATGGTGAATGGAAGTGAAAAGCTGTTTTGTCTAGTGTCTGAATGTTGTCTGACTGATTTTACTCTGGTAAAAGCATGTAATTGAATGTGTCTACAGCACTTAATCATTAACAACATGAAAATAAAATGTATCACATAGTATACAGTACTATTTCTGATTCCTTGCACAGGCGTATGTATTGAACATTAATTGTTTTATAAAATATTTTATCAGGCAATTTTCTAGTATTCCCTAAATATGTTATCCGTGTAGCTTGGGATAGTTTAGTAAGTGAATTGGGGAGTAATTCTAAATATGCAAAATAGGAGTACTGCTGAAGCGCGCTGCTAAGAGATTTAAATTGTTACTTCATTTTAATTATTCTGGCATGGTGAGATTTGCACCTTAAGTTCAAAAAATATATTTTTGCCCTCATCAATGGTGTAATGAACTTTACTTAAAACCCAATAACACAAGAAGTCTCAAAAGTGAGAGTCCACCAAGTTCATTGAAAACTATGGGTAAAGGATTACTTTATGATGAGTGGACCCTGCTGAGTTCGCGTCATTGTAAACTTTGCTGAAATCTGCAAAATGCATTGATATCAATGAGGAAGGAAGAACTGTACTAGTTGTGAGTGGACTTTAATGGTGCCGTAGTCATTTTAAGTGTCCCTGAGAGCTAGGAAAGCATTTGCCAGCAATACTGGATGGATTTATTGTGGAAAAAATTGTGATCTGAGCTATGAGGCAACAGTGTTAATCTATGCACCACCCAGCCTTTAAAAACAAAAGATGCAAAGGGAGCAATAATAACTACAATATAAAAGACAACAATATGCCACAAACCAGCAATAAATATATATATATACATATATACTGTATATATATATATATATATACAGTAATCCCTCCTCGATCATGGGGGTTGCGTTCCAGAATCCCACGCGATAGATGAAAATCCGCGAAGTAGAAACCATATGTTTGTGTAGTTATTTTATATATTTTAAGCCCTTATAAACTCTCCCACACTGTTAACATTATTAGAGCCCTCTAGACATGAAATAACACCCTTTAGTCAAAAGTTTAAACTGTGCTCCATGACAAGACAGAGATGACAGTTCTTTCTCACAATTAAAAGAATGCAAATAGATCTTCTCTTCAGGAGCAGAGAATTTCAGAGAGAGAGAGAGAGCGCTCGCAAAGAAAAGCAAACAATCAAAAAATCAAAACGTGTGCTTTTAAGTTTGCCGCGGCATTTTTTAGAGGAGCGTCAGTATCTTCTAAGCAAACAGCCTCTGTGCAAACATCCCCTCTGCTCACATCGCCTCCATCAGGTGCAGAGAATGTCAGAGAGAGAGAGAGAGCGAGATTAAAGCAAACCATCAAAAAATCAATAAGTGTGCTTTTGGAAGCGGCATTTCTTAGAGGTGTGTCCATATCCACTAGGCAAACAGCTTCTGTGCAAACAGCACCTCTGCTCACAGCCCCTCCGTCAGGCTTAGAGAATGTCAGAGAGGGTGAGATAGAGGCAGAGACAAGCAAACAATCGAGCACCGCACGGGACGCATATCTTATAGCATTGAGGAGTTTTAGTTAATATGTAATACATGCTCTGATTGGGTAGCTTCTAAGCCATCAGCCAATAGCGTCCCTTGTATGAAATCAACAGGGCAAACAAACTGAGGAAGCGTGTAGCATAAATTAAAAGACCCATTGTCCGCAGAATATATATATAGATATATATTTAGATGTGCTTACATATAAAATCCGCGATAGAGTGAAGCCACAAAAGTCGATAGCGAGGATTATATATATATATATATATATATATATATATATATATATATATATATATATATATATATATATACTGTGTGTATATATATATATATATATATACTGTATATATACATATATACACACACAGACACACACTAGGGGGCTACGTCCCCTCTGCCATCGCTATATGCCATTGTGAAGAGGGGGGTTGAACGCACCCCAAGGAGATGTGCTTGCTCCTCCGAAACCCCACATAAACAGTGATACAATGGGAAACAAATAACAGTTGTTTTTTTTTAAATCCTCTTTGCTCGATCAGCTGCTGGCGTGCTGCTGCTGTGCTGCATGATCTGCATTTTGTGCAGCACTTCGAATGTTTAAAAGCCTGTACAGCAGCTGTCCTTTTGTCTCACTGCCTTGTCTCTCTTCTCACTCAGACTTCCTCAAACACTATTCGATCTCTTTTCACTGTTCCGTTATTTCACCGAGTAATCTTTTCCGTTTGTTTGGGCTAATGCGATTTTTACTGTCATTTTTTTGAGACTTTCGAAATTTCCTACTTCCATTATCTCTAACCTGCTCTGCATATGTATCATGGGACTTGCTTCCAAAGGTTGTAAGTATGACGTGACTTGACAGTCTCGTGGGACATGAAAGTGTCCCTCTGTCTCTCTTCAAAAGATCATGTCTCATCTCAGGAAAAAAGGCTCGTCTAGTCGGAAGTTTTTTTTTATAATAGAGATATATATATATATATTGTTAAAATAAAACAATAAACAGAAAAACGTTTAGGGTAGCCACCCTGTACACTTGACACAAGTAGATTTGGCAAAAGATATGTCTTTACAGACTTGAATCCAAAACAGAATTGCAAAATAAAGTGAAAATGACGGTTATATGGGTGAGCTGGAGGAAGTGATGTCAGAATGGCCAAAATCGGAAGTGACATCAAAATGGCCATTACAGAAAGCGATGTCCTTGGATGGTATTTCCTTCGGCTGGTCTGCAGAGGAAAGAGAGAAAGGATAAATGAACACTGCCATGGTGCGTCATGTAATTATACCCAGTCAAGCCCTTTATTTCCCTCCCATGCACACATGTGTAATATATATATATATATATATATATATATATATATATATATCTATACTAATAAAAGGCAAAGCCCTCACTCACTCACTCACTCACTCACTCACTCACTCACTCACTCACTCACTGACTCATCACTAATTCTCCAACTTCCCGTGTAGGTAGAAGGCTGAAATTTGGCAGGCTCATTCCTTACAGCTTACTTACAAAAGTTGGGCAGGTTTCATTTCGAAATTCTACGCCTAATGGTCATAACTGGAAGGTATTTTTCTCCATTAACTGTAATAGAGTTGAGCTGGAAAGACGTGGGGGGGCGGAGTTTCGTGTGACATCATCACGCCTCCCACGTAATCACGTGAACTGACTGTCAGCGCAATGCGTAGAAAACCAGGAAGACCTCCAAAAAGCGCTTAAGAAAACATGCATTATATAATTGAGAAGGCAGCGAAACAATAAGAAGCGAAGAAGTGACATATACTACCATATTCATGAGTGGTGCTACCTCGGAAAGAAAGCAAGGTGTAAACCTAAACTTTAAATTAAGTTCATAGACAGGCTACCCGCTGGCGTTTCACATGCCCACAGGTAATGCGGGATACAAGTTTAATGAGAGGCGCAGGATATAAGCGAGTTTTGATCACTTTGTAACTAAGTTAAAATTGTAGGTGAAGGGGTGTGCTTATGCAAATTCCGAGACTGTGTTTGTGGGGGATTGACAGTTAAAGGCGGGTGGGGGAGTCACGTCATCATCTCCCCTCCCATTCATCTTATTTCGCTCTGAGCTGAGCTCCAGCTACGCCTCTTCGAAGCAACTTCGTCAGACTGCCACCAAATACTCACAGAAAAATCCCCAAGTTAATACAGACGCTGTCTCTGGAGTTTCTCCACACTGAATCCTCCAGGCACTACTTACAAAAGGTCACATTGACAATCGTGTTACGTTATTTTAAAATCTTTCCTTTTCTTAGCACAAGCACAGCTGAGAAGCTTCGATGCATGTGCTCCATAACGTTAAAAATAATGCATTTAATCACACTTTGCATTACAAGCAAAGGGGAGCTTTTGTCAATGCATGATTTCCTGGTACACCAATTACATTGATCAAGCGATCCCGATTCATTTTACCCTCGCACCACCTTAGTTTGAGAAGAAGTATGAAAAATATGAGGTTAACACAGAAAAACAGATCACCAATTCAAGCTTTATGAATAATCGATTCGCCATCAATAATTGTTTTGGTAAAGCCATCCTCCTTCCATTTTATAATTTTTCCGCCACTAGCCATGATTAAATGAACGGTAAAAAAGTAAGAGCAAAGCGAGGGTGACTTATTTAGGCAGGCATATATATGACAGCAACACTCATGACAATGTCAATCATGTTACGTTATTATTAAAATGTTTCCTTTTCTTTTCATTACTTCTTTAACACACTACTTCTCCACTCGAGGCGGGTATTTTGCTATATATATATATATATGAATGACCTCCAAAGCGCTGAGACTTTTGATATCATGAGCGTGTCTGCAAAACTGGGTCTCCTGCCCAGCAAAAGTCGAGCAGCCAGCGTGCGTGCATAGCTGTGCCGGCCTTTGAGACGCTGACTGCGCTTCTGCCTTAAGTCAAAGTGAGCACTTTTAATTTTTTTCCATCCTCCCCCTGCGCTATAGCCCAGACTACTGCAAACATGGGACCCCTTTTCTACACCAAAGCAAAATAATATTAAGGCGATTCACACTTTCTTTTGCACGTATACGATTATGAGGTCCTCAGCTCGGATTATGAAGACACACACAGGAGTGGAGGACTGACAGTGCCATCACAGCCGATTAATGGCGGGGACGTCTCACCAGTCTACACAAGACCCACCGCGACTGTCCCCAAAAGGCGATCATAACGTCAGCGAACACATCTCTCTATCTATACTAATAAAAGGCAAAGCCCTCACTCACTCACTCACTCACTCACTCACTCACTCACTCACTCACTCACTCACTCACTGACTCATCACTAATTCTCCAACTTCCCGTGTGGGTGGAAGGCTGAAATTTGGCAGGTTGATTCCTTACAGCTTCCTTACAAAAGTTGGGCAGGTTTTATATCGAAATTCTATGCGTAATGGTCATAACTGGAAGCAGTTTTTCTCCATTTACTGTAATGGAGATGAGCTTCAACGCCGTGGGGAGTTTCGTGTGACATCATCACGCCTCCCACGTAATCACGCAGTACATAGAAAACCAGGAAGACCTCAAAAAGCGCTCAAGAAAACATGCATTATATAATTGAGAAGGCAGCGAAACAATAAGAAGCGAGTTCTGCTACTTCGGAAACAAAGCACGATGTAAACCTACACTTTAAATTAAGTTCATAGACAGGCTGCCGCTGGCGTTTGTAATTTAGTGCCTGCCCATAGAAGGCCGTCCGTCAGCGGCAATCCAATAGCAAACTGCCACGGGTAAATATTCACGGGTGAAGGACTGTGCTTATGGAGAGGAAGATGAGATGGTCAGGGTGGTGTTTGACACAAACTCAGCGAAACTGCGAGAGAAAGTTTTAAGTGCCAGGACTAAGGTAACATTAAATAAAGCTATGGACATAGCACGAGATGGCACCAGCACAGCTGGGAACCTTCGATGCAAGTACACCGAGTGGCTCCGTGAACTGGCGCAGTGCACAGATAAAAGCAACAGTTCCAAAAGCGCTGAACAAAACCGAATTACACAATTGAAAAGGCAGCAAAAATATGAAGCGTCTGATAAGCATATTCATAAATGCAGCTACTGTGGAAACAAAGCACACGGTGGAAAAGTCAATGTCCCGCTAAAGGAAGACAGTGTAAAAAACCCGTGCATGCAGTGTGTCAGGTCTCAGATAAAGAAGAAGACGAGCTGTTTATTGATGCAGTAAGAAACGAATCGATGAATGAAACCTGTCATCTTTACAACGATTGACAAACACGGAATGTAACTTGAACACAACACATCGTACAAATACGACCTGATTGAAAGAAATAATGATAATCAAATCCTTGATGACAGCAACATTCAATAACACTCACAAAACAATTACTGTATATTGACAATCATGTTACGTTATTTTTAAAATGTTCCCTTTTCTTTTTCATAACTTCTACTTCTCCACTGCGATACGCGGGTATATATTTAAATGTATATATATACCCCTATCTACAGTATATACTCTCGCATAGACAAGCCACATGCTGTGGCTCAATTGTAGAGTCTTAAGCCTCTAATGCCGACATTCGAGGTTCGATTCGAGAGGATGCACTGAGTATGTACGCGCTACTGATTCATTTTACCTTCGCATCTCCTTGGTTTGGGACGTATGAAAAATATTGGTTAACGCAGAATCATGTTACGTTATTTTAAAATGTTTCCCTTTATTAGCACAAGCACAGCTGAGAAGCTTCGATGCATGTACTCCATAACGCGTTAAAAATAACGCATTTAATCACACTTTCAATTCCAAGCAAACGGGAACTTTTGTCAATGCATCATTTCCTGGTACATCCATTACACTGATGCACACATCACAGCTACAAAAATGTTAGAGTCGAAATAAAGCGCGTTCCTACGACTGATCATTTCGACTTCCCGAGCGAAGCCTTGATAAAAGCATGGTTTTGTGCACACTGAAAAGCAAGCAAAATTAGATGCATTACAGAAAGCGGACTTTGTGGCTCTTACTGGGGATCATTGGACTTCCGTGACCGTTAGTAATTCTAAATACATCTAATTACAAAATGTTCAATGATCACACTGTTTTAGCCTAATGTACAAAATAATTTTGGCTAAGGTTACTCAGAGTTTAAAGATTAAGTTGGTCAAATTACCTTTTATGTTTCTGACTTATTTTTTAAGAAGAAAAACTGCACTTTATGTTGAAATTTTGGTTATTATTATTTAAAGACAATACTATTCTGAAAATCTACTTAAAGTACTTAAACTACCACTTTATTTTTAAGTCTGCCCAATTTTAACCAGGGATGATATTTTTGTTTCTGTTTTGAATTCAAATGCAGTTTAAAGGCTTTTTTTCAGAAATTAAAACAGCTTCAGTTTACAATATTCATGTACATGTCTATTATTTGATTCTGTCGCCCACTAAAACCCTTTTAAATTAAAAAAAAACATTTGCGATTTGGGGCAAATTTACGTGTGTGATTACATACGATTAATCAAGATTAATTCTTACACAGCCTCTAATTAATTGGATTAATTTTTTTAATCGAGTCCCACCCCTAATATATATATATATATGTGGATATATATATGTAGATTTGTATATATAAATGTGTATATACAGTATATATTGTAAAAGGCGCTATATAGCGCCCGACCCGGCACAGACCACGCAGAGGCAACGTGTACAAAACACACAGGCTTTTATTAGTTTTCTTCAGCTGTGTGACACGTCTTCCCGTGCCACACAGCCCAAACACAGTCCCAAAAGTACAAAGCCACAAACTCACTTCTCCACCTTCTCTTCCACCACTCCTCCGCAAGCTTAGTCCTCCTCCTCCCAACCCTGGCTCTCTGAGTGGTGGTGGCTGGGGCCTTTTATAGCCCACCCGGAAGCATTCCTGGTGATTAACCACCTGGTCCTAATTGAACTTCCGGGTGGGGCTGAAAACTCGTCCGGCCAGGCTGTGGGAAGCAGGCAGCTCCCCCTAGCGGCCATGCTGGGCCCCAACCAAGCTGTGGAGGACTCCATCTCCCATGGAGCCCTGCGGCGGTTGGGGAATCATCGTCGCCAGGAGGCTGCCACCAAGCGTCCCGGGAGGTATTGGACTGCCCATGGCGAATCCCCCGGGACAGAAGCAGCAGGGGCGTCCCTGCCGGGCATGGGACCCGACTGTCCGTCACAATATGTAGATATGTATATGTGTATATACAGTATGTATATATATGTATGTGTGTATATGTATATATATATAACTGTGTATATATATATGTATAGATATATATATATATATATATATATTTATATATATATGCCAGCAACACTCATGACAATGACAAAACAATTACATTGTCAATCATGTTACGTTATTATTAAAATGTTTCCTTTTCTTTTTACTTCTCCGCTGCAATCGCAGGTATTTTGCTATATATATATATATATATATATATATATATATATATATATATATATATATATATATATATATATATATATATATAGATATATACAGATGTATATAAATATATATATATACAGATATATATAAATATATATATATATATATATAAATAGATAGATATGACAACAACACTCAATATCAATGACAAAACAATTACATTAACAATCATCTTACGTTATTTTTAAAATGTTTGCTTTTCATTTTCATAACTTCTTTAACACACTACTTCCCGCTTTCTGAAACACGGTATTTTACTAGTACTATATAAAAGAAAAGGCAACTTTCCTTTCTTTTACACCTTTTTCCTTTTATCCCAAACCAAAGCCTTTCTCTCTTAACACTGCAGAGGACACAAAACTAATTTTCTTTAAATGCGGTAAGGCACATTACAGAGGCACAAATTTGAGCGTTCACATAGAAAATGTAATTTCAATGTACCTGTACTTCTTAAAGCGTTAATGTTTTACTGTTTAATAACTTATAGACTATAATTTATTTTTTCCCTTGCACTCAGTGACCAAACCTATACACATACATATAGACACATACATACATACACACATATATATAATTTGTGTGTGTATGTATGTATGTGTGTGTATATATATATGTAGATAGGTATGTATGTATGTTTATATATATATATATATATATATATATATATATATATATATATATCTATACTAATAAAAGGCAAAGCCCTCACTCACTCATCACTAATTCTCCAACTTCCGTGTAGGTAGAAGGCTGAAATTTGGCAGGCTCATTCCTTACAGCTTACTTACAAAAGTTGGGCAGGTTTCATTTCGAAATTCTACGCCTAATGGTCATAACTGGAAGGTATTTTTCTCCATTAACTGTAATTGAGCTGGAATGGCGGAGTTTCGTGTGACATCATCACGCCTCCCACGTAATCACGTGAACTGATTGTCAACGCAGTGCGTAGAAAACCAGGAAGACCTCCAAAAGCGCTTAAGAAAACATGCATTATATAATTGAGAAGGCAGCGAAAAACAATAAGAAGCGGCGAGTGACATATACTACCATATTCATGAGTGTTGCTGCCTCGGAAGAAAGCAAGGTGTAAACCTAAACTTTAAATTAAGTTCATAGACAGGCTACCGCTGGCGTTTCACATGCCCACAGGTAATGCGGGATACAAGTTTAATGAGAGGGCGCGGGATATAAGCGAGTTTTGATCACTTTGTAACTAAGTTAAAATTGTAGGTGAAGGGGTGTGCTTATGCAAATTCCGAGACTGTGTTTGTGGGGATTGACAGTTAAGGCGGGTGGGGAGTCACGTCATCATCTCCCTCCCATTCATCTAATTTCGGTCTGAGCTGAGCTCAGCGGCTAATGCCGTCTTCCGAAGCAACTTCGTCAGACTGCCACCAAATACTCACAGAAAAATCCACAAGTTAATACACACGCTGTCTCTAGAGTTTCTCCACACTGAATCCTCCAGGCACTACTTACAAAAGGTCACATTGACAATCGTGTTACGTTATTTTTAAAATCTTTCCTTTTCTTAGCACAAGCACAGCTGAGAAGCTTCGATGCATGTGCTCCATAACGCTTAAAAATAATGCATTTAATCACACTTTGCATTACAAGCAAAGGGAGCTTTTGTCAATGCATGATTTCCTGGTACTGTACACCGATTACATTGATCAGCGCATCCCGATTCATTTTACCCTCGCACCACCTTAGTTTGAGAAGAAGTCTGAAAAATATGAGGTTAACACAGAAAAACATCACCAATTCAAGCTTTATGAATAATCGATTAAGCCATCAATAATTGTTTTGGTAAAGCCATCCTCCTTCCATTTTATAATTTTTCCGCCAATAGCCATGATTAAATGAACGGTAAATAAAGTAAGAGCAAAGCGAGGGTGACTTATTTAGGCAGGCATATATATGACAGCAACACTCATGACAATGTCAATCATGTTACGTTATTATTAAAATGTTTCCTTTTCTTTTCATTACTTCTTTAACACACTACTTCTCCTGCGAGCGTAGGGATTTTGCTATATATATATATATGAATGACCTCCAAAGAGCGCTGAGACTTTTGATATCATGAGCGTGTCTGCAAAACTGTGGTCTCCTGCCCAGCAAAAGTCGAGCAGCCAGCGCTGCTGCCTTTGAGACGCTGACTGCGCTTCTGCCTTAAGTCAAAGTGAGCACTTTTAATTTTTTTCATCCTCCCCCTGCGCTATAGCCCAGACAAGTGCAAACACGGGACCCCTTTTCTACACCACGGAAAAATAATATTAAGGCGATTCACACTTTCTTTTGCACGTATACGATTATGAGGTCCTCACCTCGGATTATGAAGACACGCACACGAGTGGAGGACTGACAGTGCCATCACAGCCGATTAATGGCAGGGACGTCTCACCAGTCTACACAAGACCCACGCGACTGTCCCAAAAGGCGATCATAGCGTCAGCGAACACATCTCTCTATACTATATAAAAGAAAAAGGCAACTTTCCTTTCTTTACACCTTTTTCCTTTTATCCCAAACCAAAGCCTTTCTCTCTTAACACTGCAGAGGACACAAAACTAATTTTCTTTAAATGCCGGTAAGGCACATTACCAGAGGCACAAATTTGAGCGTTCACATAGAAAATGTAATTTCTATACCACAGCCGTCGTGTAGCGCCTTTCAAAAGGGATCTACTACCGAGAGATGATCCATATACATTTTAGCTGCTGTTAGTTACTTACCTGTTGTGTTACACAGTCTTTAAAATGTAGTTTACCTGAAACCACTCCAGTAGTGCTCAATGTACCTGTACTTCTTAAAGCGTTAATGTTTTACTGTTTAATAACTTATAGACTATATTTTATTATTTTTCCCTTGCACTCAGTGACCAAAGCTATACACACACATATAGACACATACAAACATACACACAAGTATATGTATGTGTATATATATGTATGTATATATATATATATATATATATATATATATATATATACACACACACCCATCTACATTATATATATATATATATATAATACACACACACACACACACACACACACATACATACATACATACACACATATATATAATTTGTGTGTGTGTATGTATGTGTATGTATATATATGATGTAGATAGGTATGTATATATATATATATGTGTATATGTAGATATGTATATAGATATGTAGATATGAAGATATGTATGTGTATATATGTATGTATGTGTGTGTGTGTGTGTGTGTGTGTGTGTTTGTGTGTGTGTGTGTATATATATGACAGCAGCAATCCAAGCTGTGAGAAAACACTAAAAGGAGGCGTGTCAGGCGTTGTGGTACATTTTCTGATGCAGCTAGAAAAAAACTTTGTGACGCTGCCGCCAAATACACAAAACAATTACTTTGACAATCATGTTACATTATTTTTAAAATGTTTCCTTTTCTTTTCATAACTTCTTTAACACATGACATCGCTGCGCGCGGGTATTTTGCTATATATATATATATATATATATATATATATATATTGTTAAAGAAGCAATGAAAAGAAAAGGAAACATTTTGAAAATAACGTAACATGATTGTCAATGTAATTGTTTTGTCACTGTTGTGAGTGATGAGTGTTGTTGTCATATATATATATATATATATATATATATATATATATATATTACACACACATATACATATATACACACAAATACATATATATATATATATATATATATATATACACACACACATATATAAACATATATATATATACATACATATCTACATATATACACACACAGCTATTTCAGATCAGTGCAATACGCTGCTTGTTAAAACGGATAACTCCCGCTTACGCAAGTCTGCGTGGATATTATGAACTATCAGATTTGTTCAAGTTCTATTTAAATTTTAAATAGAAGGAATTTTTATTTAGTCGACAGAAATATCTTTGGTAGGAATGGTAAAACAGACAGGAATATTATTCCTGAATAAATCAACTCAAACCTTAAACAACTTATAATATTTTGCTCTCCATAAAAATATATCCTGTCTAAATTATACAAGTTAGAAATAAAGTAAACATTAAAAGAACAAACATTCAAATTTCTTTACTCTTATGTAATTTTATATAAAAATAAACTTAGATTTTAAATATCCCAAAAGATTTTGCTCTCCATAAAAATATATCCTGTCAAAATTATACAAATTCAAATATGAACATGCTGCATAACAAAACCTGGAAATATAAATAAAATGTGTTCCTTTCAGCAATAACAAATCAAATCATTCAGTTGTCTTTGCTCATATGTCATTTTAGAGCTGGACGCCTGGCATCTTTTTTGGCAACAAGTTCGTTTCTGTTTGGTGTGAGGTTCTGTGTTGTGGAGATTCTCAGGATGGATTGCAGGTGCTCATCAGTGAGGCGACTCCTGTGTGCTGTTTTGTTAGTCTTTATCACTGAGAAGAGCTTCTCACACAGATATGTGCTACCAAACATGCACAAGGTTCGAGCCGCATGTAGACGGACTTTTTGTTCTTCAAAGTCACCAAAGCGCGCAAACTCAGTGCGCCAGTTTATCAGCAAAGTGCGATTTGGGAACACCGTAGTGACGACTTGGTTTAACATTACTTGGCAACAGGGAAAGTGGGGCAAGGTGCACTGGTGCATTTGTGTCTCCCATAAAAGCAGCTTCACTTGAAATCACTTTGTGATTGTGCACGGTAAAACGTCCGCTGAAGTGTCAGATTCTTATTTAATTATTCTGCTTTCTGTATCTTCTGCATTGCATTCAGGTTACCCTGATGTTTTGTCTCATAGTGCCGTCTTAGATTAAATTCTGTAATTACAGCCACATTAGCTCCACAAATGAGACACACGGGTTCAGTAAACATATACTCAGCCTCCCATCGGTTTTAAAGGCTCTATTTTCAGAATCAACTTTTCTCCAGCATCGGTGAGCTAGCTTCGCAATAACTTGCAGCATCATAAGCTAGACTTGATTAACGCGTAAGTGTTCGCAAGGCAGCTGAAGCGCTGCATTATGGGATCTGTAGTTTATTGTGTTACCAGCGCTTCATATACCTGGGCCATTAATAACAATAATACAGTATATAAAATGATCTTGCGGGCCGGATATAATTACACGCCGGCCGGATGTGGCCCGTGGCCCTTGAGTTTGACAAATATGGACTAAATAGAACTTGAAAAGATATATTTTTTGAAATGTGATCGCAATTCAGATAGAGTTGACGCCAAGACTACAGCCTGCATCCTCCCTCGCCTTACTTTTTACCGCTCATCTAATGAATACACTGAGTATGGCTTTACCAAAACAATCATTGATGGCTAATAAAGTATCCATTATTCGAGTATGTAGATCGGGATATATATATACATATATATATACCCGCGATCGCAGCGAGAAGTAGTGTGTTAAAAAGCTAGAAAAGAAAAGGGAACATTTTAAAAATAACGTAACATGACTGTCAATATACAGTATTTGTTTTGTGAGTGTTACTGAGTGTTGCTGTCATCAAGGATTTGATTATCATTATTTCTTTCAATCAGGTTCGTATTTGTAGGATGTGTTGTGTTCAAGTTACATTCCGTGTTTGTCAATCGCTGTAAAGATGACAGGTTTCATTCATCGATTCGCTTCTTACTGCATCAATAAACAGCTCGCCTTCTTCTTTATCTGAGACCTGACACACTGCATGCACGGTTTTTTACACTGTCTTCCTTTAGCGGACATTGACTTTTTCCACGTGTGCTTTGTTTCCGCAGTAGCTGGATTTATGAATATGCTTATCAGACGCCTTCATATTTTTGCTGCCTTTTCAATTGTGTAATTCGGTTTTGTTCAGCTTTTGGAACTGTTGCTTTTATCTGTGCACTGCGCCAGTTCACGGAGCCGCCGTGTACATGCATCGGGTTCCCAGCTGTGCTGGTGCCATCTCGCTATGTCCATGGCTGTATTTAATGTTACCTTAGTCCTGGCACTTAAAACTTTCTCTCGCAGTTTCGCTTGAGTTTGTGTCAAACACCACCCTGACCATCTCATCTTCCTCTCCATAAACACAGTCCTTCACCCGTGAATATTTAGTGGAGTTTGCTATTGATTGCCGCTGACGGACGGCCTTATATGGGCAGGCACTAAATTACAAACGCCAGCGCAGCCTGTCTATGAACTTAATTTAAAGTGTAGGTTTACATCGTGCTTTGTTTCCAAGTAGCAGAACTCATGAATATGGTTGTATATGTCACTCGCCGCTTCTTATTGTTTCGCTGCCTTCTCAATTATATAATGCATGTTTTCTTCAGCGCTTTTGAGGTCTTCCTGGTTTTCTATGTACTGCGTGATTACGTGGGAGGCGTGATGATGTCACACGAAACTCCGCCCCCACGGCGTTCAAGCTCATCTCCATTACAGTAAATGGAGAAAACAGCTTCCAGTTATGATCATTACGCGTAGAATTTCGATATAAAACCTGCCCAACTTTTGTAAGGAAGCTGTAAGGAATGAACCTGCCAAATTTCAGCCTTCCACCCACACGGGAAGTTGGAGAATTAGTGATGAGTCAGTGAGTGAGTGAGTGAGTGAGTGAGTGAGGGCTTTGCCTTTTATTAGTATAGATATATATATATAGATAGATATGAGAACAACATATATATATAGATAGATAGATAGATAGATATGAGAACAACACTCATATCAATGACAAAACAATTACATTAACAATCAAGTTACGTTGTTTTTCAAATTTTTCCTTTTCTTTTTCGTACCTTCTTTAACACATTACTTCTCGGCATGTGAAACGCGGGTATTCTGCTATATATATATATATATATATATGTGTATATGTAGATATGTATATAGATATGTAGATATGAAGATATGTAGATATGTATGTGTATATATGTATATATATATATATATATATATATATATATATATATGTATGTGTGTGTGTGTGTATGTGTGTATATATGACGCAGCAATCCAAGCTGTGAGAAAACAGTAAAAGGAGGCGTGTCAGACGTCGTGGTACATTTTCTGATGCAGCTAGATCGAAATAACTTTGTGACGCTGCGCCTAAATACACAAAACAATTACTTTGACAATCATGTTACATTATTTTTAAAATGTTTCCTTTTCTTTTCATAACTTCTTTAACACATGACATCGCAAGTGGTTGGTATTTGCTATATATATATATATATATATATATATCACAGCGACACTCATAACAGTGACACAACAATTAGATTGACAATCATGTTACGTTATTTTCAAAATGTTTCCTTTTCTTTCTCTTTCCTTCTTTAACACACTACTTCTCCACTGCAACGCCATAGTATATATATATATATAGATAGATAGATAGATAGATAGATAGATAGATAGATAGATAGATAGATAGATAGATAGATAGATAGATAGATAGATAGATAGATAGATAGATAGATAGATAGATAGATAGATAGATAGATAGATAGATATGAGAACAACACTCATATGAATGACAAAACAATTACATTAACAACCATGTTACATTATTTTTAAAAGTTTTCCTTTTCTTTTTCGTACCTTCTTTAACACACTACTTCTCCGCTGCGAAGCGCGGGTATTCTGCTAGTATACTAATAAAAGGCAAAGTCCTCACTGACTGACTGACTGACTGACTCACTGGAATTTGGCAGGCTCATTTCTTACAGCTTACTTACAACAGTTAAGCAGGTTTCATTTCAAAATTCTACATGTAGCGGTCATAATGGTCGACAACGTCCGCCATTTTGAGCATTCCAAACTGTGAGATTTGAGACAAGATTACTTTTCACATGGCCAACTGTACGTTGCATGCTCAAGAGTAAGCTCAGCACACAGCTTGGTCATATTACAACCGGAGGGCTGAACTGACAATGTGGTATACAAAGAGATCCATAACAAATAATTATTGGTGTATTTTTCCCTCAGTTTAAAAAGGTTCAATTTTCTTGTTAATAAAAATTTTAAGGCAGTACTTTGCCGGTATTTTGCTAGTATACTAATGAAAGGCAAAGCCCTCACTCACTAACTGACTGACTCACTCATCACTAATTCTCCAACTTCCCGTGTAGGTAGAAGGCTGAATTTTGGCAGGCTTATTCCTTACAGCTTACTTACAAAAGTTGGGCTGGGTTCTACGTGTAATGGTCATAACTGGAACCTATTTTCGTCCATATACTGTAATAGACTGCAGCTCAATGGCCGTGGGAGACGGAGTTGTGTCTCGCATCATCACGCCTCCCACATAATTGAGTGCCTGCCCATATAAGGTAAATATTCGCGGGTCAAGGACTGTGCTTAGCATATTCATAAGTAAAAATATCTGAATCACAAACTGATGTTAATTATATTTTGTCCATGAATACTTATTAAATAATTCCAAATAGTCTATCCGCTTCCTTTCATAGCTTTTCCGATGGTTGTGCTGCTTCCAGGCATGTATTTTCATATTAAAGCATTTAACCAATCACATTTCAGTCATCATTTGTTGCCAGGCAGAGAGGCCTTCACAATCCGTTGTGCAGGCACTCTAACAGAATAAATGTTGATTAACCTGTTGCTTCAACCAATCCGATTTTGAGTTGGTGTCAGTAGGGCCCTCTAGCAGGCGTACGGCAACGTCACCATATTCAGACCTATAGATTGGATTGAAGCCGATATGAGGAACTCTACGAGGCCACTGAACACACCGCAAATGCTCTGAGCGCAAGATCCTCGTGTGCACTACGGCCAACTCCATGGCAGGATTCTGGACAATATTATTTGCCAGACACAGACCAGATTTCAAGACCACGAAAACCTGATGTTTGTCACGCTCCTCAAGCCCCAGAAGTTTCAGGAATACAAGAAAAATTTCATGCATGCAGCCTTCTCCAGTTTAACACAAGAGCCACGGAGCGGTTTTTGATCTGTCTCGGCTAAAAACAGAACTGACTGTAATGTATGCCATGGATGATTTTGCAGGAAAATCTCTCACTGCTCTCCTTGACTTCCCTAATCAGAAAAATCTGAATGAGAGCATGGGGCAGCTGTTCACATTGGTATATTTGGGGGTGACCATTCCCGTGTACACTGCTTCTGTCGAGTGAACATTTTCAGCCCTAAAGCGAATTAAAACTTATGCCAGAAATACGACAGGGCAGGTTCGACTTTCAGCATTAGCTTCGATGGCGATAGAAAGTGACTTTTTGATGGAACTAAAGCGCACGGATAATCCGTACGACAGAGTAATTGAAATGTTTTTGAGGAAAGAGAGGATGGATTTTGTTTACAAATAATCCGAATTTTTGGTGAGTAAAATGTTGCGATTTTCCTAAATAGTATTGCAAGTTTATGAGTTATTATTGATGTTTTTTATGTGTGTCGTGGCTGTGGCTGCAGTAGAAAGGAACTTGTTCACCCCTGGTTTGTCTGTTCAATAAAGGCATTTACTGTGGCTACAGGAGTTATCATATATATATTATGTATATATTATATATACTGTACATCTATATACACACCCCGATCTACATACTGTCACATAAACGAACCTCACGCGGTGGTGCAACACAAGAGGCTTTGCCTCTAGCGCTGACGTCCGAGGTTCGATTCGAGGGGTGCAGTGAATGTGTACGCCTAATGAGCCCAGAATTAGGGCGAAACACGTGCTGCATACTCTTTGCATTATTTGAAGGTAAACCTATGTATATGTGTATATATATATATATATATATATATATATATCCATCCATCCTCTTTCGATTATCCGAGGTTGGGTCGCGGGGGTAGCAGCTTAAGCAGAGAAGCCCAGACTTTCCTCTCCCCGGCCACTTCTTCCAGCTGTTCCGGGAGAATCCCAAGGCGTTCCCAGGCCAGCCGGAGACTTAGTCCCTCCAGCGTGTCCTGGTCTTCCCGGGCCTCCTCCCGGTTGGGCGTGCCGGAACACCTCACCAGGGGCGTCCAGGAGGCATCCTGATCAGATGCCGAGCCACCTCATCTGACTCATCTCGATGCGGAGGAGCAGCGGCTCTCTGAGCCCTCGGATGACTGAGCTCCTCACCCTATCTTTAAGGGAAAGCCCAGACACCCTGCGGAGGAAACTCATTTTAGCCGCTTTTATTCGCAATCTCGTTCTTTTGGTCACTACCCATAGCTCATGACCATAGGTGAGGGTAGGAACGTAGATCGAATGGTAAATTGAGAGCTTTGCCTTACAGCTCAGCTCTTTTTTCACCACGACAGACCGATGCAGAGCCCGCATCACTGCGGACGCCGCACCGATCTGCCTGTCAATCTTACGATCCATTCTTCCCTCACTCGTGAACAAGACCCCGAGATACTTAAACTCTCCACTTGGGGCAGGATCTCGCCCCCAACCCTGAGAGGGCACTCCACCCTTTTCCGGCTGAGGACCATGGTCTCGGATTTGGAGGTGCTGATTCTCATCCCAGCCGCTTCACAATCAGCTGCGAACGCTCAGAGAGAGCTGAAGATCACGGCCTGATGAAGCAAACAGGACAACATCATCTGCAAAAAGCAGTGACCCAATCCTGAGTCCACCAAACCGGACCCCTTCAACACCCTGGCTGTGCCTAGAAATTCTGTCCATAAAAGTTATGAACAGAATCGGTGACAAAGGCGGAGTCCAACTCTCTCTGGAAACGGGCTCGACTTACTGCCGGCAATGCGGACCAAGCTCTGATACCGGTTGTACAGGGACCAAACAGCTCTTATCAGGGGGTCCGGTACCCCATACTCCCGGAGCACCCCCCACAGGATTCCCAGAGGGACACGGTCGAACGCCTTTTCCAAGTCCACAAAGCACATGTAGACTGGTTGGGCAAACTCCCATGCACCCTCCAGGATCCTGCTAAGGGTGTAGAGCTGGTCCACTGTTCAGTGACCCGGACGAAAACCACACTGTTCCTCCTGAATCTGAGGTTCACTATCCGACGGACCCTCCTCTCCAGAACCCGAATAGACTTTTCAGGAGGCTGAGGAGTGTGATCCCTCTATAGTTGGAACACACCCTCCGGTCCCCCTTTTTAAAGAGGGGGATCACCACCCCGGTCTGCCAATCCATATATATATATATATATATATATATATATATATACAATATATACAGTATATCTATACTAATAAAAGGCAAAAGCCCTCACTCACTCACTCACTCACTCACTCATCACTAATTCTACAACTTCCTGTGTAGGTTGAAGGCTGAAATTTGGCAGGCTTATTCCTTACAGCTTACTTACAAAAGTTAAGCAGGTTTAATTTCAAAATTCTACACGTAACGGTCGATAACGGTCAACAACAGCCGCCATGTTGAACTTTCTTATTTATGGCCCCATCTTCTCGAAATTTGGTAGGTGGCTTCCTGCACTAACCGAAACCGATGTTCATACTTATTTCGATGGTATGATGCCACTGTTGGCCGCCATATTGAACTTTCCAATGTCACTAATTCTCCAACTTCGCGTGTAGATAGAAGGCTGACCCCATCTTCACGAAATTTGGTAGGTGGCTTCCCTGAGCTAACTGAAACCGATGAACGTACTTATTTTGTTGGTATGACTCCACTGCCGGCCACCATATTGAACTTTTCAATGTCACTAATTCTCCAACTTCCCGTGTAGGTAGAAGGCTTAAATTTGGCATGCTCATTCCGTACAGCTTACTTACAAAAGTTAAGCAGGTTTAATTCTGAAATTCTACTCGTAACGGTCATAACGGTCGACAACATCCGCCATGTTGAACTTTCTTATTTATGGCCCCATCTTCACGAATTTGGTATGGCTTCCCAGCGCTAACCAAAACCGATGTAATGCATACTTATTTCAGTGGTATGATGCCACTGTCGGCCGCCATATTGAACTTTCCAACGTCACTAATTCTCCAACTTCCCGTGCAGGTAGAAGGCTGAAATTTGGCAGGCTCATTCCTTACAGCTTACTTACAAAAGTTAAGCAGGTTTCATTTCGAAATTCTAAGCGTAACGGTCATAACGATCGACAACGTCAACCATGTTGAACTTTCTAATTTATGGCCCCATCTTCACGAAATTTGGTAGGCGGCTTCCTTGCGCTAACGGAAACCAATGTACGCACTTATTTCGGTTGGTATGATGCCACTGTCGCACTGCCATATTGAACTTTTCAACAGTCTTTGTTACTTATGGGCCCATCTTCATGAAACCTGGTACACGGGTTCCCAACGCTAACTGAATCCTACTTGCGTACATATATACGTCCATAGCCTGCAGCTCGGTAACCGTTTGAGGCGGCGGGTCCCCCATCCTAACGCCTCCCATGTTGTTGGCTGCCTGCCTATATAAGGTCATCAGTTGCTCCGTCTCTACATTCCTTCCTTAGCTTCGCCAGGATTACCGTCTCCCTACTGATAACGACAGCCTTTTTATTTAATCCACGGCTTCTCCGCTGTTTTATTGTTCGTTTATTACAATTATAGCTATTGTGTAGGTACTGTATTTTAGACTTACTTTAAAATTCCTCAGGTACCCATTTCCTTTTATCATTCCAACCGTACCCCCATTAACATGTCTATCGAGGTGATCACCATCGATCAAAGAACTGTCACTTACCGAGTGGTTTCCATGCCCTGGAGATGGCACCTACCTTTTCCATTCTCTTTGTTACATATTGCACGGCCATATCAGGCTCACTCTTGATATCCGGAGGAACATTGTGTCTTATGTATTGAACGACTGGGACAGGTTCATGGTGTGGATTGATGACGGTACAGGAGATAATTATACTACACAGGAGCACTATAAGAGTGAAATGCTTAAGCCCTTCACCTATGGTTCTGCATGTGAGTTGATGGCTGCCGCTGAATTGTTTGGTTGTCACTTTCAGGTGTACCGAAATGGCGAAATATTTTACACCTTTTCGACACCCGCCAATGCCTCTTACACATCTTAGATTCACAGGTGACAAAACAATTACATTGACAATCATGTTATGTTATTTTGAAAATGTTTATATATATATATATATATATATATATATATATATATAACCCAACACACAGAAACTGACAACACGAGGTAAAAGCACAAAGACGTTCTTTTGATTATTTTCTTCTTTAAATAGTTCCCTTCAAGCACCATAGCCACAAATAAACAGGGAAGTAATTTAACACAATAATCTAAAATCTTTCTCTATTTCTCTTTCTTCTCTTTCTCACACCTCCCAGTAAGCTTTGTCCACCTCCACTTAACCTTGGCTCACTTGCTGGGTTCAGAGCAGTCCTTTATATGGTCCTTGACCTAGAAATACTTCTGTCCTTCCATCCACGTGACTTCCCAGCACTTCTGGATGAGTCATGACTTCTCCGGTTATTTTACCGTGTCCCCTGGCAGCACCCACAGTACCCAGCAGGGCTGTGGTTAGGGCTGGGTGATTTTGCCTAAAAAAAAAATCTTCGATTTTTAAAGAAAAATTCGAGTTTCGATTCGATTTTCGATTTTTTTTTCTAATGCACTTAAAAAATGGCTGCAGATATCAGATATAGTGTCAAAAGTGCAACTTTATTGCTATGATTGTCCTCAAGAGTTAAAATGCGTAGAATCCCAAAACAAAAAGTAAATGAGGCTCTGTCATTCAACAATTTCAAGCTTTAACCCAGGTTTAAGCAAAAGTGCAACAGCTTCACAGTAGCTTAAATTTTCTGTTCAAGAAATCAGATAATTACAAATGTTGTAACATATAACATTACAATTAAAAAAAATAAACTCTTCTCAGTATAGTGTGAATATAAAAAATGAAACATGCCTGTGGCAGACATATAGCTTGCTCAAAGAATGAACAAATGTAAACTTTTATCTATAAGAACAAAACACGTGCTTGTTAGATCTCTGAAACATTGTGCATGCTCATTCTAAACATTTTTTGCAAGAAAGATGAGCCTGTCCACAACCTCTGGCTTAAGGCAGGTAACTATTCCCCCACCCACACTAAATACCCTCTCTGAGGGGGCACTAGTGGCTGGAATAGAAAGATATTTTTTAGCCAGTAAGCTTAGCCTTGAAAAGTTGGGCTGATGCAGCTTCCACCGTTCAAGAGGATCTGTGTCTGGCTCTATGTCTGGAATAAGGAAATACGTTGCAAGCTCAGTCTCAATTTTTGTTTTCTCAGATTGTGGGTGTGACGTGGTGGACGGTGCACTGTTTTTAAAGAAGGCACCCAGAGTCATTTTCTTTTTTGGTGGGGTGTTCTCTTGAACAGCTGAGGGACCAGCTTCCTCTGTGGTAGAGTTGCAGAGAGCAGAGATCTCAGACACCGCTCTTTTTTTGACAACTTCCAGTTTGCTTGCATCAATGTAGGTTGTACGGAACCTCGGGTCTAAAAGTGTGGCCATGTCCAAAAGTTCCTCTTTCTCCAAATCACAGTATTTACTTTCGAGGTAACGCATGATGTTAGCTTTGATTGCTTTTGTTAGCTCCAAATCTTCCTCCTCTGGCAGGAGGAGACTTGTTTTAAACAAATGCAGCACTGGTTTGATGCATGACGCACTGACATATGATTCCCCTGACAGTGCATCAGTGAAGTCCTGGAGAGGTTTTACTGCTTTGTTGGTGGCTTCTAATACTTCCAAATCTTGCCACGTGGGAACAAGATGACGCGTTTTCTTGTCCGCACCCAGGACACGAGTTATTGCCTTCTCTTGCTCAAGAAAGCGCTCAATCATCTTTTGACGAGACCCCCAACGTGACTGGGGACAACGTACCTCGCATCTAATACTTTCAGCATGTGATTAAAGCCTCGCTTTTCGACAGAATAACTTGGCAGCATGTCTGTGGCAATATAAAACGTGATCGCCTCTGTAATCGCTTTCCATCACGCTCCGTTCTTATCATAAGGTACACAGTTTGTAAAGCTCTCTGGAAGTGTAGTTTGCTTTTTAGCAGGTGTGCTAGAGGAGCCGTTTTGCTCGAGTCAGCTGCACTTCTCCCATTCTTGGGATGTTTATTCCTCAGGTGCTGGAAAAGATTTGTTGTACTGCTGCTTCCAGTAGCAACAGCCTTGAAACATATTTTGCAGCAAGGCTTCTTCTGTGTTTCGTCTGCTGCATCAAAACCAAACCAGTTCCAAATTACGGAATTACCTGTGCCTTTCTTTGGAAGTAGTTCTCTGCTACACGCTGCCATGTTGTTTTGACTGTGTTATGCAGGGCGGGGGCTGGCTCATATCGCGCTACGGTAACCAACAAGGACGAAACGCGGAAAAGTCCAAAAAAACTATTGTGGCAAAAAACTCGAGTTTGCAAAATAAAAATCGCTTTAAACTACAAAATCGGTAAATCGATGAAATCGATTTTTTGCTCAGCCCTAGCTGTGGTATTTAACTACATGTCCCATAGCGCCCTGCAGGAATCCAGGGCACCGGTGAAGTCCAGGTGAGCTGCCATCTAGCGTTTTAAGGGAGACTTTGTCCTTGAAAAGCTGACTTCCCCCATCTTTTCATCCCAGGGGTGCCCCGGCCGGGTTGAACTGCTGGCCATCTTTTATAATTAATTAATATATATATATATATATATTGTGGAGCCGACCCGGACACAAACAGGCGGACATGTTGTTACTCACCACCACACGTTTATTATGTACAATATTTACAAATAAATGGTCACTCAGACCCAGTTCAAATAAGTGCACAAACCCCAAACACAGTCCTGGCCACACAATGCCTTCTCTTGTCGCTCCACACTCTCTTCTGCCTCGTCCTGCTTCCACCCGACTCCAGCCCTGAATGAAGGGAGACGGCCCCTTTTATAGTCTCCCGGATGAGCTCCAGGTGATTCCCGGCATTCCCCTCTTGGCCACACCCCAGCATGGCGGAAGTGCAGGCTGCTCTCCCGGCAGCTCTCCGGGTGTCCTTATAAATCTTCCCCCCAGCACTTCCTGGTGTGGTGCTGAGGTCATAAGTCCCCAAGGCATTAGGGCGCCTCCTGGCGGTGACCACGGGCCCCTACAGGGTGGGGCTTCCATGCTCTGAACCCATGGCCCCCAAAGCAACCAGGAAGGCGGCCCCCTCACGTGATCCCAGATGGGCGCACGCCCACTTCTCGTCCTTCAAGGCGTCCCGGCCAGGTTGTGGCCCCTGGCATCCTCGACAATATATATATACATATATATATATATATATATATATATATATATATATATATATATATATATATATATATATATATATATATATATATATATATATCATTGTGCTGACAGAGTCACAATCTTGAGGTACTCATTAGACATGTGACAAAGCGGTAGCATGGGACTGGCTTGTTCCATTGTTTGAAATCATGCCTCCAGGCACACCACAAAAGTGTTTTTTGTGTCTTACCTCTGTGTGATTCTTTGTACTTTTTTCTTCCATCACAAACACAAAACACTTTGTAAATTGTAATAAATCTTTTATTACTTAGTATTATTAAGGCGCTATCTGTTTATGTTTTATTGTGCTTAATTACTTTTTCTTTTTCTCTTTTTTTTTCTTTTCTAATTATTTCATGTGTACCCTAAATGAGACTGTTCAATATCATACCCTTGGTTTTTGTTATTGCTATTACTGCATTAAGACTTGTTATGCTTGTTTTGGACACATCTTTAACACCATCACCTGGGTTTATTATCTGGGGATATCATCTTAATGCACTAAAATTGATGAAGATTATATATATATATATATATATATATATATATATATATATATATATATATATATATATATATATATATATATATATATATTTTAAGTGCAAAATTTTTTTTTTTTTTTTTTAAAGACTATATTGGTAACAGATATCTCTATCTTTTAACCCTAAAGCCACTGCATGGGGCTTGTTTTGCTTTGGACGTGCTCTGTCTCTGGGTATGTGGGACTGTGTGAAGTGGGTTTTAGCCTCACTTGGGGAGGCAAAAAGGGAGGGTGGGGGTTAAGGGGAGAGAAAGAGAGCAGGCTTGATCTATACCTAATCTATCCTCTCAATCTTTATAATTATAACTATCAACGTAATAATAAGCTGCATGGCAACAACTCTTGGGGAAATAGGAAATTAAGACCTAAACTGTCTCACTTCCAGTTAAGACTATAAAATGACATCAAAAACTCAGAATCAGTGTCTCCATGATGGGACAGTTAACTTCGTAAGCTGGAATGTTAAAGGCCTGAATCACGAATTAAAGAGAAAGAAAGTACTCTCTCACCTAACAGGTCTAAATGCTAAAATAGTATTTTTACAGGAAACCCACTTACTAAGCAAGGATCAGTTCCGCTGCAAAAGACTGGACTGGCCAAATGTTCCATTCTAGTTTTACAAAGAAAACTAGAGGTGTGGGAATTCTCATACATAGAACAGTACCATTTGTAGCATCAGATGTAGTATTGGATCCTGAAGGGAGATATGTAATGGTCATGGGAGACTTATCTAACTGTAAAATGATTTTGATAAATGTTTATGCACCTAATGTTGATGATAAGGAATTTATACAAAATTTATTTGCATCCATTCCCAATCTGAACACTCATAAAGTTATAATGGCTGGGGACTTTAATTGTGTTCTAAATCCACTTTTAGATAGGACTTCCTCCACAGGGGAACGCATCTAACACCGCAAAGATAATTACAAAGTTTATAACTGATCACAACTTATCAGATCCCTGGAGGTTTTTAAACCCAAATTCAAGAACATATTCTTTCTACTCACCAGTACATCATTGCTACTCAAGGATTGATTACTTCTTTATAGACAATAACTTCTTGCCTAAGATTAAATCTTGTAAATACGATGCTATTGTTATTTCGGACCATGCACCTATGATCTTGGAGCTGAAATTACTAAGCCCCATACACTCACCCCGCAGATGGCGCTCAACCCGCTTCTATTAGCTGACGAGAATTGTACTGAATTTATATCCAAACAAATCAAATTCTTTCTAGAGACAAATACATCCTCCGAGATCTCTGCAGGAATACTCTGGGAAACTCTTAAGGCCTTCTTAAGAGGACAGATTATCTCATATCTTTCCCACAGAAATAAATCCGAAGCCAAGAAAGTAGCAGAGATAAAAAGAAATTACTAAAATAGATGAAGAACATGCCAGACTACCAAGCGAGACTCTACATAGAGGAGGCAGGCTCTACATTCGGAATTTAAACCTCTTGACAACTAAAGAAACTGAACAACTAATCTACAAATCCAGACATCATTATTATGAACATGGAGAGAAAGCTAATAAGCTTTTAGCTCAACAAATTCACAAGCAAGAAGTGCAACGCAATCTCGTAATCACTAACACTAACGGAGATAAAATCATCGAACACAAAAATATAATGCACACTTTCAGAGACTACTATAAATCCCTATATACTACTGAGTTTAAAGAAGACAATACACAATCTAATGCATTTCTGGATACATTACAGATACCACAAATAGACGCTTTTAGTGTGGAGGAACTTGATAAACCTCTGCATTATCAGAATTACTAGATGCTATAAAGTCACTCCAAGGTGGAAAGCAGCAGGCCCTGATGGCTACCCTGCAGAGTTTTACAAGAAATTCTCCGCTCAGCTAGCTCCCTCCTATTAGCAACATTTACAGAAGCCAGAGATAACCAATCTCTTCCACAAACCTTTCGCCAAGCACTAATCACTGTTTTCCAAAACAAAATAAGGACTTATTACAATGTGCATCATACAGACCAATTTCACTTCTGAATAACGACGTTAAAATACTCTCTAAAATCATAGCTAGAAGGATGGAGAAAGTGCTCCCTCGTAATATCACAAGACCAAACTGGATTTATTAGGGGCCGACACTTATCTTCAAATCTTCACCCTGTTTAATGTAATATAGTCACCAACTAAATCAAACACCCCAGAAAAAAGCATTGACATGATTGAATGGAAATACCTTTTACTACATTGGAGAAGTTTGGGTTTGGCCCAACATTTGTGCATGGATTAAATTACTGTATACTAACCCAGAAGCTTCAGTTTGCATCAACAACATTTGCTCAGACTACTTTAAACTAGAACGTGGCACTAGACAAGGATGCCCTTGTCACCACTGCTGTTTGCATTGCCATTGAACCACTGGCAATACATTGTCGAAATACTGATCAGATAAAGGGGATTAGCAGAGAAGGACTGGAACAGAAAATCTCATTATATGCAGATGACATGGTACTGTATATATCGACCCAGAAAATTCTGTGCCTGCAGTCTTAGCAGCACTCACAGAATTTCAAAAGATCTCTGGTCTCAGAATTAATCTGAATAAAAGTGTACTCTTTCCAGTGAATTCTCAAGCATATAATATTAGATTAGACCCTACCTTTTATCATTGCAGAACAGTTTAAATACCTGGGTAAACATCACAAGTAAACATAAAGCTCTTTATCAACAAAATTTCGCCTGCATGGAAAAAATTAAACAAGACTTGCATAGATGGTCAACCCTTCATCTCACACTAGCTGGAAGAATTAACACTGTTAAGATGAATATTCTTCCTAAGCTCCTTTTTATTTCAAAACATCCAATATACATTAATAAATCATTCTTTAAGCAATTTAGATTCAACAATAACCTCATTTATTTGGAATTCAAAACATCCACGCATCAAAAGAGCGACCCTACAAAGACAAAAGGCAGAAGGCGGCATGGCTCTACCTAACTTCCAGTTTTATTACTGGGCAGCAAATATACAGGCGATAAGAACCTGGACACAAATAGAAGAACATACACAGGCTTGGACCGCAATAGAAGTAAAATCCTGCAGTACTTCTTTGTATTCCTTGCTCTGTGCTCCAATAAACACACGCTATGGGCAATACACTAATAACCCAATTGTGCTCCACTCACTTAGAATCTGGAACCAATGTAGAAAGCATTTTAAGACGGAGAAGCTTCTATCTGTGGCACCCTGCAAGAGAACCACCTCTTTCAACCTTCACAAACATATGCAGTTTTAATATCTGGAAAAATTTGGAATTAACTTGCTTAGAGATCTTTATATAGACAACGTCTTTGCATCCTATGAACAATTACATTCCAAATTTAACATTCCAGCTACACATTTCTTTCACTATCTTCAAATCAGGAACTTTGTTAAACAGAACCTTCCAGATTTTCCTCATCTTGCACCCTCATCCATGCTGGAAAAATATTGCTCAATCTCAAGGACTTAGACTCCATCTCTACAATATATAAAATCATTTTACAATCCCTCCCTTTCAAAGATCCAAGAGGACACTGGGAAAAGATCTCTCTATTAATATATCAGAAAAGGAGTGGAAAGTAGCAATGCAGAGAATTCACTCGAGCTCCATATGCGCAAAGCATACAATTATACAACTCAAAATTATATATCGAGCACATCTGTCTCGACTAAAACTCTCCAAAATGTTTCCAGGGCATGATCCAACCTGCGAACGTTGCAACCAAGTCCCAGCCTCACTGGGTCACATGTTCTGGGCCTGCACCAAATTAACATTATTCTGGACAAAAAATTTTAATTACCTTCAGACAGCCTTGGACTCACAATCCCTCCTAACCCATTAACAGCTGTGTTTGGGGTTCTTCCAGAGGGGCTTAAAGTGGAGAAAGACAAACAAATTGTGATTGCATTCACTACACTTTTGGCACGCAGACTTATTCTGATAAACTGGAAGAACCCAAACTCTCCTCTTTAAGTCAGTGGGAAACTGATGTGTTATATTATTTGAAATTGGAAAAATCAAATACTCAGTTAGAGGATCTGTACAGACTTTGTTCAAAACATGGCAGGATCTAATCAGTAATATTTTAAAATAAGTTCATAAAGCACAGAGAATTTATTAATTTAGGTATGTTTACAAGCCTTAAATTTTACACGCTTGGCTTGCTCTCTCTCTCAGGGGTGGGGATCGATCTGTTCTTAACTCAATTTTTCTTTTTGTAAAAACTTGATTGCTTTGTATGGATCGCAATAAAATTAATAAAAAAAAAACTTTTATTATTATTACACAGGGTCTCTTGTGTTTTCTTTCTCAGGGAGTGGAAGAGGGAGGGTTGCTTTCAAGGGTTGTTTTGGCTCTGTAGCTGTGGCACATGGCTAATTATATACAATTCTTGTCAGTCACTGTACTAAAGAAAATCATATGGACAAATGACGTTCATCATCTTTTCACATCAGGTAATGTTTTGATGTAAATAAAAATGTTTTTGGTCTAGGTTCTGATACCACTATCCTGTGTACCTCTTTGCATTGTGTATGCTATTTGGTGTACTTTGTGTATTTTAGTTGTTTTTGATTCTTTCAAAACATTTTTTTATTTGTGTAGGCATTGTTGTACATCTCAAGAAAAATTGATTTAAAACAGGGTTTGTGAACCGATAAAGATATATCCTTTATTTAACATCACACTTCCAATGTTGAACATAAAAACAATATCAAAATTGTTCCAATATATTACTTATCACATAACAAGGTTTGGGTAAAACAGGTACTTTTATATTGTAATGTAAAATGCCTTAATTACTAAGCTAGTAACAAGAAAACTCTGGAAATATGGCAGATGTATTTATGTTACATCAATATTGAAATTTAATTCATTCATTATTTAATTTTTTAACCTGCAGTTGAACGGCAGGATCTATTCCAAAACATGGTGTTATAAAGGGCACACTTACTCACTCACCTATACAGAGTATCAGTAGTGCCCTACATGTGTTTAGAATTTGAGGTGAAATCTGAAGAATGTCCCGGTGGATAGAACCCTATGGCAAGGCTGTGATTTGAGTCCTGGATTCTGAAGCTTTGATGCAGTCATAGACAACCATTATTCACTTTGCGCTTTGAGAAAGTTATTGGAGCAGCTCAGTATTTTGAGATGCTGTTGAAGAAAGTGCTTGTTTAGTAAAGTTTTAGAATTGTTTGGTTATAAAGTCCACTCTGCTTTCTACACTAGAATTTCTTAGAGTGAAAAATAAATTAAAGAAGTAAGAAGAATTATTTTTTAAAACTGAAGCAGCTAAAGAACTGAAGCAGCAAATAACATATCTAAAAGTGTGTTTATAGGAATTCAAGGAAATTAAATAAGTTTAAGTTTGGTGAGAACTTAAATAATCAAGGAAGGAAAACAGAGGGTCCTGGGTGTGTAAAGGAGCAAGAAGTGTCTTTACTACAGATATGTGAGAATAATCAAAAGTATTTGTTGATAACACATTTGAGCTGCTATATAACAGGTAAGAGATTAAGAGAAAGAAGGTGTATGAAAGGATCTTGTTAATCAGTAGGTAATAGATAAGCTTCATCCGGGTAGAAAAATAACTTTAGATTTTCAAACATGCCTGTAATATTTTTGTCATTTAAGCACTTCTTTTACATTCTACTAGTAACCTTATCACAATTCGTGTGAGTCATTTAAGTGGCTGTCATGTTTTTGCATTCAGTGGAATTAAATATAATAGTAAAGCTGGACACTGTTTCTTTTGTATTCTGTTGTTTATTTAAACTGAAAATTACTTAGAGAAGATTAATCTTTACACTCTTGGTCAATATTGACCTAATTGCTTTCATTTCCTAAAATAGTTTCCCCCATTGTAATGTACTGCTGCCATATTTTTTAATTCATTTTGAGAATAATATTGCTGTGAATGAGACAAATAAAAATCAAGGATTTATTCATTATGTGTGGCAATGAAGACTATTGCTTAGTAATAAAGAGTATTATGCCATCATTGTAAAGAGATACTTTTTGTGCAAGGCTTTTTGTTAATCTCTTACAGCTTGTACTGTAGACTCGGACAGATGGGTTCAACAGCAGTTGCAAAAGATATTGATGATTATGGACAGCCCTTTCTGGTTCCATAGTCTAGGGTGCAATAGTTAGAATTTACATTATGTATGTATAGCAGGGGCTTCTAGACTGGAGTGTAATTTAATCATTTCACATACAGTGTGTTTGTGCTGAACTCTACTCTGCATAGTACAGTGGAAAAATATTCTTATTCAGCTCTACCAAAAGGTTTTACTGCATCCAGATACAAGAACACATTTAGAAAATCAGACCTGGCAGGGGTATTTGTTACACTAAATAGTTGTCAGAGGTGTGACATCAAATATTTGACTTTAACAAATCCAGTGTGACCTTGTGATAATACAGAAAATAGTATGTTCTTCGTTATTCAATGGGGAAATTTGGTCTTTACAATGTACATAAGATGTTTTTATTATTCTTTGGAAAAACAGTATTTGACTCCAGGGATAGTGTTTTTGGTAATTTGTTACCTTTACTAGATTCCTTAAACGTAGCTAATCTTAAATGAGCTAATTTAATGACTAGTTTTGTTTTGTTTTTATATACAAAAATAGGCTTTTGGACCTGAGTCTTTTTTTTGCTCTGTAAAGAATTTATAGCCTCTTGGAGTTCAATGAGCCCCAATTGCCCCTCTGTGAACAGTGCATTAAGTTTCAACATTTCCATTTTATCTAGTACTGGCTTGAGCCACACTTCAATTACACTCTCATATGCTTAAGACTTACCGTATTCCTCAAATATGGTATTTATTTCTTTTATTTTCCTAATTTTTGTTACAACTGCATAGTAATCTCTAAAATTGAATTCCTTGTCTTCCTCATGTATTTTTTGAGCTAAAATCTTATCAGCTTGTTCTTTGTGCTCATGGTAGGAATGGTTTTCCTTAGGAAATGGTTGCCATGTTTCTTATAGTCAAAACAATTGAAATCAAGTTTGTACTGCTTTTTAATGCAAAACATATGAAATATGTGGTCCCTCTAATAAGTTTTTTCCAGAGAAGATTCCTCTGGAGATGTCTTGGGCATTATGCTAATATTAATTTGTGTAGAATTCCATCCATCCATCCATCCATTTTCCAACCCACTGAATCCGAACACAGGGTCACGGGGGTCTGCTGGAGCCAATCCCAGCCAACACAGGGCAGGAACCAATCCCGGGCAGGCTGCCAAACCACCGCAGGACACAAAAACACACCCACACACCAAGGCCAATTTATAATCGCCAATCCACCTAACCTGCATGTCTTCAGACTGTGGGAGGAACCGGAGCGCCCGGAGGAAACCCATGCAGACACGGGGAGAAGTCTTTGTCAGTCACCAGTTGCAGGAGAATTGTTATTAATTAAAAAAAAAAAACTTTGTAAATAAAAATGGCATTATAGTTTCAAAATTGCAGAGTGAGTAGTAACTTATCAATAAGAAGTAATCAATTTGTGATGGAAAAAAGTAGTGTTGTGCAGTAGGGGTATGCAATATTGGCAAAAAAATGATATCTCGATATTTTGTGGGACTTTGATGATAATGATAATTAGACGATATTTTGCATCCTTCAAAATATATGTTTGTAAAAGTCTTATTGGACTAACTTGGCTTTGTTAATAGGATATTAATTGTAGCTTACTAATGAGATTAATGGAAGCAACATAAGGAAAACACGTCTTGTTTATTTACTTAAAATTGAAGTAAAATAACACTGTTAAGATGAATATTCTTCCTAAGCTCCTTTTTTTATTTCAAAACATACCAATATACATTAATAAATCGTTCTTTAAGCAATTAGATTCAACAATAACCTCATTTATTTGGAATTCTAAACATCCACGCATCAAAAGAGCGACCATACAAAGACAAAATGGCTCTACCTAACTTCCAGTTTTATTACTGGGCGGCAAATATACAGTCGATAAGAACCTGGACACAAATAGAAGAACATACACAGGCATGGACCGCAATAGAAGTAAAATCCTGCAGTACTTCTTTGTATTCCCTGCTCTGCGCTCCAATAAACACACGTTATCGGCAATACACTAATAACCCAATTGTGCTCCACTCACTTAGAATCTGGAACCAATGTAGAAAGCATTTTAAGACGGAGAAGCTTCTTTCTGTGGCACCCTGCAAAAGAACCACCTCTTTCAACCTTCACAAACATATGCAGTTTTTAATATCTGGAAAAATTTGGAATTAACTTGCTTAGAGATCTTTATGTAGACGTCTTTGCATCCTATGAACAATTACATTCCAAATTTAACATTCCAGCTACAAATTTCTTTCACTATCTTCAAATCAGGAACTTTGTTAAACAGAACCTTCCAGATTTTCCTCATCTTGCACCCTCATCCACGCTGGAAAAATTATTGCTCAATTTCAAGGAGTTAGACTCCATCTCTACAATATATAAAATCCTTTTACAATCCCTTCCTTTCAAAGATCCAAGAGGACACTGGGAAAAAGATCTCTCAATTAATATATCAGAAAAGGAGTGGAAAGTAGCAATGCAGAGAATTCACTCAAGCTCCATATGCGCAAAGCATACAATTATACAACTCAAAATTATATATCGAGCACATCTGTCCCGACTAAAACTCTCCAAAATGTTTCCAGGGCATGATCCAACCTGCGAACGTTGCAACCAAGCCCCAGCCTCACTAGGTCACATGTTCTGGGCCTGCACCAAATTAACATTATTCTGGACAAAAATTTTAATTACCTCTCAGACAGCCTTGGACTCACAATCCCTCCTAACCCATTAACAGCTGTGTTTGGGGTTCTTCCAGAGGGTCTTAAAGTGGAGAAAGACAAACAAATTGTGATTGCATTCACTACACTGTTGGCACGCAGACTTATTCTGATAAACTGGAAGAACCCAAACTCTCCTCTTTAAGTCAGTGGGAAACTGATGGGTTATATTATTTAAAATTGGAAAAAATCAAATACTCAGTTAGAGGATCTGTGCAGACTTTTTTCAAAACATGGCAGGATCTAATCAGTAATATTTTAAAATAAGTTTATAAAGCACAGAGAATTTGTTGATTTAGGTATTTTTACAAGCCTTAAATTTGACACCGTTTGGCTTGCTCTCTCTCTCAAGGGTGGGGATCGATCTGTTCTTAGCATAATTCTTTTTTTTTTCTAAAAACTTGATTGCTATGTATTGATTGTAATAAAATTAATAAATAATAAAAAAAAAAAAAAAAAAAAAATTGAAGTAAAATAATACAAAAACATTAAAATCATCAGCCAACTTGTTGCTGAGATCAAACAGTGCAAGTATGAGTAAACCATTTCAAAGTGCCCTACAGGATTTACATATAAGACCAACGAAACTGTTACAATGAAAGCATTTTAAACTAGATATGAATCCAAAATGAATAAAATACTAATCATAATTGTCATGAACAGGGCATAATATTAAAAGTCTGGATAAACATAAACTGCTCTGCTGTAAGGTGAATGGTGCAGCATACAAGCAAGAACAAAAATCTACTACAGTGTAAAAATTCAGTTCTGAGTTCTGCACAGGAAAAAAACTACAGCATTTGTAAATTCAGTTCTATCATGAACTGCAAAAAGATACAAAAAAAAACCCAAACCTATAATATTTTTAAACAAATTACTAACTTTGCGTTCTGGCCAGTATTGCACAAAGATAACAGAAAAAATAAATCATTTACAAAATTCTACTGAGGAAACTTCCACGTTGTGTCAGAAGCACCAGTCTGTCCGCAGCCTCTGGCTTCAGAGCTGCCCGGTTACATGTTATAACATTTCCTCTGGTTTCAAAAACCCTCTAAGAAGGGCTTCCTGATATGGCAAGCCATTTTAATTTTTACATTCTGTAATTTGATATCTGCTTTTGATATTGGGCTTATAAAATATGATATCACGCTTTTAAATTTTGAGATATAGCTTTTGAAATTTGATATCAGGTTTTTAAAATTTGATATCGAGCTTTTGAAATTTGATATCAAGTTTATGAAATTTGATATTATGCTTTTGAAACTTCATTTCAAAAAAGACAGCTTAAATGTTACTATATTATGGAAGGCCATCTAAACATTTAATAGTTTCCTTTTTATAAAATTTGATATCACACTTTTGAAATTTGTAATCAACCTTTTGAAATTTGATGTCATTTCTAAAATTTGATACCATGCTTTTATAATTTGATATTAAGTTTTTAAGATTTGATTTCACACTTCTGAAATGTAATATCAAAGTTTTGAAAATTAATCAACATCCTCAAATCTGATAGAAAATTTCAAAAGTGTGATGTCAAATTTCATAAGCATGACATCAAAATGACAAAATATGTGAGAGTTTATAATACATATATATTAGCATTTAAGCTCTGATATGAAATTTTAAAAGTGTGATATCAAATTACAAGCACTAGATATAACATTTCAAAAGCTCATTCTCCTATTTTATAAGCCTGGTATCAAATTTCATAAACTTTATATGAAAATGACAAAATACTTTTTTTTTTCCAAGTTTCTCCAATTTGGGAAAATGTACTTCTTGTGTTTTCCAACAATCATAAAATAACTCTTGATCTCTTTTTAATTGGCAGTGTGCAGAGACTTGCCTTCTCTGAATTCCTGTTTTTTTTTTAAATGGCCATCAAAAGACTTCTTTGTCTTTTTCACCCAACTGTGGCTGGTTCAATTATATGCAATAGTTTGAATAGAATGGATGGGATATATGGTCAAGCACAGTATCTCCATTCTGCTTCAACATTGTTTTAACATTGTTGTCATTGTACATACTTTATACATGAGTCAGGGTGGGGTGAGGAGACAGGTGTCTGTGTGAGTGTTTAAAATAATTAAAGAAAAAGAGTGCTTTGGAATCGAACACCCCGACCAAGACGGCTTGCAAAATAAAACAAGCCTGATAGGCATATGCTTCTTATGGAAATAAAAATAATATGTTTGAATGATTGTTTTCAAGTACATAATTCATCCAAAAGGATTATTAATTTGCTTAAATGGATTTTTTGTTTGTTTTTTTTGTCTGACACTTACTGGGCTCCATACTAGATCAATTTCAGTTAAACTGCATTTTATAAGGGTGCCCAAAATTACTCACCAATGGCAATAAACCATGAAGTCTATGTCCAAAACAAGGAAGCCTCTTCTAGTTGTTAATCTATAGTGCTTTGACAGTGTTAGCTCCACTGATAGTTGTCATGCAAACCATGCAGTCTTCTTGTAGCAACCATGATGCCAGTGCATCTTTCAGACTTTATGCAATGAGGTCGCTTGTGTTGTCTTCTGGAAAGAAGGATGTTTGCAGACAGTAACTTGACAGTCACCAGGTTTCGTCGATGAGATGCACTGTCAAGGAGAGGTATGGCTTGGATGTTTGGCTAGGCCATAAATCCATTGTTGTGGCAAAATGTGATAACCTTTTGCAGTTTATGCATCGGAGTTTGATGACAAGAATCATAGAGTTAAGGTAGAGCTGTTTGGCTGAAGTATTTTCAGACAGGCAATGTGTATCTTGGGTATAAAGTATTTAAAAGTTGTTTGAAACCATCCCTCTGAACAGCTTGAATTGGCACTATTTCTTTTGCAATGTAATTGGTGTTTGGCATTTGTTATGTCATGCCATCTTTTGCTTTTCTTGTCATACAGCACTTTTTTGCGGAATGATTCTGATAAAGTTTGCTGAGTGTGTTTTTGTGCTTGTACCTTGGGTGATTTAGACCTGTTGTGAACAGCTGCCTCCTAAAGCTTTTTGTATTCTTCATATTCTGTGTGGTGGTTAGTTTGTAGATGGTGAAACAAGTTAGTTATCGAGCTGTCTTTAACGGCAACCGATTTCCAACATAGTTTGCAGTTTTGAGTAATATCAATTTTTTCAAAGTTATTCCACCTCCACATGAGTGAGGCTGATCCGCATCTTGCAATTAAATCTAATAACATAGTTTGTGAAGCTCTTTTATTCCCAGGTGCTGTTTGCTCACTCATTTTTAGGCAGCTACATTAGCTAGCTTAACTTGTAGTGTGCTGACCGTGCATGCCTATGAATTTGCGTTGCTCGCACGCAGTAGTCCATCCTGTTAGTTTACATGAAACATTGAATACATGGACTCTGAATATGTGTTTTTGATTGTTTTTTGTGAAGTGAGTGACATACTTGATAATTTCAGCTTACACATTGTTTAAACAACAATTAAGATATTATCATAGATGATACATATCGGACACGCTTTTTGTGCAGATATAGATGGAGAAATCTTCTTTTGTGCAACAGGCTATGATCTTTGATAAAATATGAAATTGCCAAGACAGTTTTAGATATTATAGTTTGTCAGGGATGCCAGGGGCAACAACCTGGCTGGGACCGGAAGAGGGCGTGTGCCCACCTTGGACCACGTGGGGACCGCCACCCTGGTTGCTTTGGGGGCCACGGGTAGAGTTGGAAGCCCAACCCTGTAGGGGCCCATGGTCACTGCGAAGGGGCGCCCCCCATGCCTTTGGAGCCGCTGGGGGGAAGAGAAGCAGGGACACCCGGAGTGCTTCCGGGAATACAGCTAGCACTTCCACCACACTGGGGCGTGTCGGCGGGAGATTGCCGGGAAGCACCTGGAGCACAACCGGGTGTGGATAAAAGGGGCCGCCTCCCTTCATTCGAGGCTGGAGTCGGGTGAGGAGAGGACAAAGCAGGAGAAGTGAGAGTGGAGGCGGCCCGAAGAAGGAAAAAGGCAGAGTGTGAGGGAGGCCTGGACTTTGGGGACTTGTGGGGTTTTTTGTGCACTTAGTGTCAATAAATGTGTGGTGGTGTTTTACAAGATGTCTGCCTGTCTGTGTCCGGGGCTCGTTCACATCTGGCGTAGTCAGCAGGATTCTCCGCCTGTTCCAAGGCGGGGACCTGTACATAAAAATCTTGGTTGTGGACGGCCCGGCGCAGCAGGGGAACCCACTCTCGTGCCGCAGGAGAGTCATGCACACAACCCCACCAAAAAAAGGTACCCCACGGACCGCCATGGGTCCTCAGGAGAGCCGGTTTTCCCTGGAGCGGATTGACGACATGGGGAGCAGGAGTGCAACAGGCTCCTGCAGGCACACGGTTGCTGGAGGCGCCTGGGACAGCATCGCGTCTAGGGGGGCCACGCCGAGGACATTTCGGGACCTGGGAGGTGAGTTCCCTGCCTATCGGCAGCCGGCCCTGGGGGGCTGGCCGTGTGTTCTATCTTGCAGGCAGGGACAGCCCGGATCCATGTCAGTGGCGAACACATGCTGGTCGGTGGGGCTTCGACAGCGCGGCGGCACCTGCAGGAGTTGTAGAGAAGGAGCCGCTGCAGCGTGAGAGACACTGGCAACAGCGAGGCTGCCAGCAAGCATGTCGACGCCGCAGGAGAGGAGTCAAAATGGCCGCGGACCAGAAGTCCCTCCCCGTATCAGGCACGCGATTGGATGTTGTGTCTTGCGTGCCCACCAATGACTGGAGAGAGGCAGGACGAAGGAATGTCCATCACGTGCCGGGGGGAGACCCGATTGGGCCAGAGGAAGAGGCCCACAGGAAGTCACCGGCATCTGGGGCTGATGGACAGGTGATCTCAGTGTCAGTTAACTTCTTGTCTTTGCTGGCTGCTCTGTCGGAGCTGGAAGAGTGCCTTCCGCCCGCGGAGCAGCAGTTGTCACAGGTGCTACGTGCCCTCCGGGCGGATTTGCAGTTACTGGAGAGGAAGGCGGTCGTGTCAATCGAAGAGCTGCTAATGGCGATAAGACGGCGCGACGCTGGATTCTTCAGCCGGGGGAGTACGGCGGGGAAGATGAGTACAGCTGTCCCCGTACAGCATAAAGGAGGGTCTGCCAAAATTGGCTGTGATACCAATGATCACCATCGAGTAGGCAGCCCTCCGACAGTGGATGCGCGCTGGGGCGGTTGCTGCTGATGAGGGAGAGACAGCGAGAGGTCCTAGCGCCCTACGCCCCAAGTCGGCGGCAGTCTCACGCTGCTCTACAGGGACGCAGATGGGAAGGAGTCTCTTTTTGTGCAATAAGCAGACTCAGACTGTCAGGGCGTCCCAGAGTGACAGGAGGAATCGAGGGGAGAATGCCGGTTCCTCCGATAGGAAGGGACAGGTTGCTGGGTGCACATGTTCGATTGCTGACCACAGGGGGCAGAGGGAACCCATGATGTCAGTGGAGAAGAAAGAACTGCAGACGGTCCCATCTATTTCATCAACAGAAGGGACACGGAACCCACGGAGGGTGTGCCAAGCAGGCAAGTGCCGGGGTGCCGGTCGGAGGGGGGAGCGCTGCCCGTGTGCGGCACAGTGGGACGCCTGGGAAGGGTGTCCAGGCAGCGGCTCTGCCCCCTTTTTTCTAGTCGTTGCAGGACCGAACCCTGGACGAGCAGTGGGACCCCCTTCATTGGGAACCTGTCCTCATGGGACGGGCAGTCTGACAGAAGCACTCTCCGCTGGCGAGGGGGTGCTGCCACAACTGCCGGAGGCTATGAGGGTGCAAGTGGCTCCAACCAAAGGGTTGCGACGTCCTCGGAGAGGGTGCCGAAGGAGCAGGTCCCGGGGTGCCGAGATGGACCCCGCTGGTTCAGGAGTAGGACTCGCTTCGGGGGTAAGCTGCCCTCGTGGGACGTGCCGCTCCTCCCGAGTGGTCTTCGCTGGCAGTGGGGGCACTGTCAGGGATGCCAGGGGCAACGACTCGGTCGGGACGCCTTGGAGGACTGGAAGAGGACGTGTGCCCACCTCGGACCACATGGGGACCACAACCCTGGTTGCTTTGGGGGCCACGGGTTGAGGGCTTGGAATCCCAGCCCCTTGGGAACCCTGGACCTCAGCACTTCCGCCACACCAGGAAGTGCTGGGGGGAAAACTGGCAGGGACACCCGGAGTACTTCCGGGAATACAGCCGGCACTTCCGCCACACTGGGGCGCGTCGGCGGGAGATTGCCGGGAATCACCTGGAGCACATCCAGGTGTGGATAACTCTGCGGCCCGAAGAAGGAAAAAGGCAGAGTGTGAGAGAATCCTGGACTTTGGGGACTTGTGGGGTTTTGTGTGCACTTGAACTGTGTAAATATTAGTGTAAATAAACATGTGGTGGTGTTCTACAAGATGTCTGCCTGTCTTTGTCCGGGGCTCGTTCACAAGTTGTACATGTTTATTACCTGTTTACAGCAGAATTTAATATGCAATTAAATTCTCCTTCCATTATAAGCTTATAAGAACTTGTATTAGGAATTACCAAGGGAACATCCATACATCTTCCCAACCCACGTTATCCTGAGCAGGGTTGCAGTGCAGTTGGAGCAAGCCAGGAACAATCTCTGCACATGGTCACCAGTCCATCACAGGGTACACAAACATACACACACTCCCATACATACACTAGGGCCAATCTAATGTCACCAGTCCACCTAACTTGCATTACCTATTACTCTTTTAATTAACTATTACTCTAGACATAGGGTGTATACAGTATATTAGGCAGTATTAATATTTATTTTACTCTTTTCCTATCATAAATATAATATACAGTAGTCTCCATTTTTGTCTTTTATCCAATGTCTGTGTTTTTAAATGAAAACATAGCTGTATAGACTGACCTCAGTCTCCTATGTAATTTCACAATACGTAAGAGCAGTACTTATATATTTCTCACAACTGTTTCTTTTCATTCTTTGTCATCTTTTTTTCTTGAAATGCAGAGAAAGGTGTAATTTGTATGCTAACAACTGTAGTTTGTTCTGGTTTTCTTCAAACTAATAGCCTAAGTTCTTTTTCGTTTATTATTACCTGTGATCTCCGACTCTTATCTATTTTATTAGGATTGTGCATGGTAATTAGTAACTGTCGGTACAGAGGATGGTGTGTGTGTTTCAGGTGTGGCATGCTTCACAGCTTGTTCGAGGAGAGAGGTTCTGAAATGTTTTATCTTAGCTTTGTTTAGGGAGGTTGGAGAGAAGGGTGAGAGAGCAAGTCACATTCCCTTTGTTCTGATCTATGCTTATGCTGTTTTTCTGAGACATTACTGGCAGAAAAATGAAGGGGTTGAAGGTAGAGCCAAGTCTATGACTGACAAAGGTAGACTTACAGAAGAAATAGGTGTTTTGAATTACATGAGTGTAGATTAAATACCCATATACTAAAGACAAAATTAATGTTTATTCATTATTATCAGCATTCAGTTAATTATATATTTAAAAACAGTCAATACTGTTAATTACTCTTAAAAGTTAGGGAAGAAAAACAGTTTAAACATACATGCTTTCTCTGAGGGATTTCTTATCCATCAGCCAACAATGTTCTCATCTGACTGGCTCTGAGGTGATGAAAAATAGCTCACTGTTTTTTCTTGTGTTTATTAGTAGATAGAATACTACCCACTCTGAAATGAATAACACAAGGAAATATTTAGAAAAGTAAAAAGAACATAGTGCAATATAATTTCCTTTTTTATTTTTATAACGTGTTATTGAGTAAATCTGTTTTATTGGGGATTGTCATAAAACATTAAAAGTGTGTTTTGATACAAGGGTTGCTATGCTGTTTAAGATAAATGAGAAAACTAAAAAAGAGGGTTGAACAGATGTTTTCTGTTTGATCAACATAAAGTAGAATGTTTTAATTTACTGCTGACATTAAAACTTTATTATTCTCACATGTGATTGTTTCAATAGTGGCTCACACCAGTAAATTATAGAAACTGTGCACAATTTTAATGTAAAGTAAAAAGTAGCTCACTAAAGACATACCAATATGCGTGTGATCTTAATCTCTGCTACGAGGTCTATAGACTACTGTTGGTATCATAAACATTAGTTCTTAAGTGTACTTGTTCGTACTCTGAAAGACAATTTCATAAATATGTGTCCTTTTTATAATTAAGGTTTTGTCATTTTGTTAAAACTGGCAAAGAAGCTGTCTGGGTTGCTATCATATATCAATTTGGGAAACATTCTTTAATCAACAACAGTGACATGCATTTCTGTTGTATTATATTTTATACAAAACATGTAGCTCAAAGTTAAGGACAAACAAGTAAAATGTAAAATAACAAATTATAAATAACTAAGTGTATGAATGAATGAATAAATGAAAAGCAAAAATAATAAATAAGAATAAATCAGTACTCACTTATAAACAAGTAACAGAGTGATTAATTAATGTTTAATTTGCTAAATTCATGTTTTAAGTCTCTAATGATTATCATTGGCTTCCAGTTCAGTTCTGAATTCAATTCAAAATTCTCTTAACTTAACTTATTCTCTATCCACAACCTTGCCTCTCCATATCTGTCTGACCTCCTCCATGTTGCCATTCCCTCACGTACCCTTAGATCCTCTTCCTCCATCCACTTGACTATCCCCTTCGTCCGTCTTACCTCTATGGGGAACAGAGCATTCAGTTGCTCTGCTCCCCAGCTCTGGAACTCACTACCATCTGAGCTTAGAAATATTGAATCATTTTCACTTTTCAAATCTAATCTTAAAACTCATTTGTTTAAGACTGCTTTTTCCCTTTGTTTGCAATTGCTCTGTCTGATTTTAACTTTTGTATTTTACTGTTGTTTATAATCTGTGTTTTGTCTATTGTTCTGCGTCCTTGAGTGTTTATGATAGATAGATAGATAGATAGATACTTTATTAATCCCAGGAGAAATTCACATACTCCAGCAGCAGCATGTTGATAAAAACAATATTATATTAAAGAGTGATAAAAATTCAGGTAAAACAGACAATAACTTTGTATAATGTTAACGTTTAACCCCACCCCGGGTGGAATTGAAGAGTCGCATAGTGTGGGGGAGGAACTATCTCCTCAGTCTGTCAGTGGAGAAGGACCATGACAGAAGTCTGTCGCTGAAGCTGCTCCTCTGTCTGGAGATAATACTGTTTAGTGGATGCAGTGGATTCTCCATGATTTACAGGAGCCTGCTCAGCACCTGTTGCTCTGCCATGAATGTCAAACTGTCCAGCTCCATGCCTACAATAGAGCCTACCTTCCTCACCAGTTTGCCCAGGTGTGAGGCATCCTTCTTATTTATGCTGCCTCCCCAGCACACCACTGCGTAGAAGAGGGCACTCGCCACAACCGCCTGATAGAACATCTGCAACATCTTATTGCAGATGTTGAAGGACGCCAGTCTTCTAAGGAAGTATAGTCGGCTCTGTCCTCTATTACACAGAGCATCAATATTGGTATTTATAGGTCTGTACCCTCTGCACACAGTCACCTCTGATGATCACGGGGTCCAGGAGGGGCTTGGGTCCTCTAAAATCCCCCACCAGCTCCTTGGTTTTGCTGGTGTTCAGATGTAAGTGGTTTGAGTTGCACCATTTAACGAAGTCCTTGATTAGGTTCCTATACTCCTCCTCCTGCCCACTCCTGATGCAGCCTTGCACGTGGCAGGACTCCAAGTTGTATTGGAAGTCCGATGTGTATAGGCTAGGCTGAACAGAAACAGAGAAAGTACAGTCCCCTGCGGCACTCCTGTGTTGCTGACTACAGTGTCAGACCTGCAGTTCCCGAGACGCACATACTGAGGTCTGTCTGTAAGATAGTCCACGATCCATGCTACCAGGTATGAATGTACTCCCATCTCTGTCAGCTTGTCCCTAAGGAGCAGAGGTTGGATGGTGTTGAAGGCAGTAGAGAAGTCCAGAAACATAATTCTTACAACACCACTGCCTCTGTCCAAGTGGGAGAGGGATCGGTGTAGCATATAGATGATGGCATCCTCCCCTCCCACCTTCTCTTGGTATGCGAACTGCAGAGGGTCGAGGGCGTGGCGGAACTGTGGCCTTAGGTGGTGAAGCAACAGCCGCTCCATGGTCTTCATCACATGTGACGTCAGGGCGACAGGCCGGAAGTCATTCAGCTCACTAGGACATGATACCTTTGGGACTGGGGTGATACAAGATGTTTTCCAAAGCCTCGGGACTCTCCCCTGTTCCAGGCTCAGGTTGAAGATGCGCAGTAGAGGACTCCCCAGCTCCAGCACACAGGGCTTCAGCAGTCGTGGCGATACTCCATCTGGACCCACTGCTTTGCTGGCATGAAGTCTCCTCAGCTCTCTGCTCACCTGGGCTGCTGTAATTGTGGGTGGGGATGTCTCTCCTATGCTGGTATCAGCAGAAGGATGGGTGGAGGGTGCAGTACTCCAAGGTGAGAGTGGGTAATGGTGGTCAAACCTGTTAAAGAAGTTGTTCATTTGGTTTGCTCTCTCCACGTCTCTCTTGATGGTGGCACCCCGCTTCGAGCTGCAGCCAGTGATGATCTTAATCCCATCCCACACTTCCTTCATGATGTTATTCTGCAACTTCTCCTCCAGCTTTCTCCTGTACTGCTCTTTCGCTGCCCTGAACTGGACTCAGAGTTCCTTCTGCACGCGCTTGAGCTCATGCTGATCCCCGCCTTTAAAAGCCCTTTTCTTCTGGTTCAAAAGGCCCTTAATGTCACTTGTAATCCATGGCTTGTTGTTAGCATAGCAGCGTACTATTCTACTGGAACTACAATGTCCATACAGAAGTTGATGTAGTCAGTAGTTCAGTCAACAACCTCCTCAATGTTCTTACTATGATCCCTGCAGGATATCCCAGTCCATAGTTCCAAAGCAGTCTCTCACAGTCTGCTCTGCCTCAGGGGACCACTTCCTGAATGAGCGTGTGGTTGTAGGTAGCTCCCTCACTCTTGGTTTTGTCTGGGCAAGTAATAGGGATGCAGACTTGCGGCCAACAGTTTGATGTCCCTGCAGCAAGTGGAGATTTTGACGTTTACATGTCCAAAGTTACACCACCTTGTATTTACATAGAGAGCGAGTCCTTTCCGTAGGTATTTGTGTCTCTGTACGCTCTTAACTGTGCTATGCCCGGGTAGCTCCACATTAGTTTCTGGGATATTAGTTGTTAGCCATGTTTCACAAAAACACAACAAACTGCATTCTCTGTAGGTCCTGACATTTTTCACCAGCACTGCCAGTTTGTCGATCTAATTTGGTAGTGAGTTCACAGGATCACACAAGGCACCGAAGGTTTGAAATTGCCACATTCTCGTAAGCCGTTTCGCTTTTACCTTAGCTCTGGCTCTGCTGCCACGATACCACCTTCTTACCTCAATAGGTAAATTGGGAACCACACTGGCGCGGGCTTGTTCTCAGCGCTTGAAGTTGACTACTTGAATAGACAAGTCTTGGCATGTAAAAATCCATGTCCAAGTAGTAAAAAGTGTCCAGGGAATAAGTCCACATAAAAGAAAGTGATACCATTGATCAGTGAAATAGAGAAAAATAGAGAAAAAGATAGAAAGATAAAGTCATACACGGAGTTGCTGGAAGGGCTTCCTCTCCCAGTGGCGCCTGAGTCATATATTTAAAAAGGCGCCTACAAATAAATAAAATGTATTATTATTATAATCAAAAATCCGAGGCTGTAGCAAGATGGCCAGCAAGGAAAGAAAAATTAAAACTCTACCGTGAAATGATGGAGAAAATAAACCTCTGGGAGTATTGTTTGAAGGCCAAAAAGCAACTGCTGGGCATTCTGCCAAAAATAAATGTGCTGAAGTGGTTCCTTATTGTTTTTATGCTTTGTCCAAGAAGAGTTTGATGCAGTGTGTTATGTATTGATGTTGTTAATGCTTTTTGTTGTTGTTTCTGAGTTATTATTCTTCATATTTTTGTGTATTTTCTGTGATATTGGTAATTATGTACCGTTCATTTCACTGTCCTGATGTTCCTTGTGCTTTGTGGGTGGGGCCCCAAGAGGCGGAGCCACGCTGACATCACTCCTTCTGAGCCTTCACTCTGGTTATTTAAGGCCACAGCTGAATAGCTCAGATCTGGTGATCATTGTGCTTGTGTTTGTAGATTGAGTAATTATTGATATTTTTGTTGGATTTATGTTTTTTATGACTCTGTTGCTTCTGTTAAAGGCCTTCCTCTTGTGTTAGGGTCTGCACCGACCCATTTTAAATGCATACAAGAATCACATACAGTAAATTTGTTTATTGCATCAAGGCTTTTTGACTTTGTCAGGAACCTCTATTTCAACAAAATAAAGCAAAAAAAAAATATTTTTACTAAATTATAAAATGCTCTGGTTGAAATTATGACCTTTGTGTTGTTAAGGTCGGTTTCGACCCAGTTATGATAATACAATGATAAAGCAATAATTAGAGCCAAAACTGAAATCCTAAGTGCACTGTCAGCTGACACACTGACAACCAGCTCCTCTCCTAATCATGTGAGCTTCTCATTTTGCGTGGCTTTCCAGTATACCTGCACAAAAACAAAACAAACAAAGACGGGCATGTCCAGACGTGTGAGGTGAATTCACTCATTTGAGTGGTCATTTGACTTGCAGAGTGCACATTTACAATTTGCAGCATGCAAAATAAGAAGAAGATTTACAGTGAGCCAAGTTCTGGATCATATTTTTGGTGAAAATGAAGGAGAGGACACAGAGCAGCATATCGATTCAGATGAGCAGGTTTCTGCGGAAGAAGAAAATGTGGAGTATCATCCAGAAGACACAGACACATCTGATGATTTGGATGAGGAGGTCACTGGTGCTGAAGCTGCTCCTGCTGAAAGATTCAAGTCCAAAAATGGTAAGATCTTTTGGAGCTCAGTACCTCATGATATACATGGCAGGGCAGCTTCTGCAAATGTCATCAAAATGACCCCTGGAATCACAAGGTTTTCTCTGACCAGAGTCAGTGACATCAAGACATGTTTTGAGCTATTTTTGCCATTGTCACTAAAAAGAATCATCATTACTATGACGAACCTTGAAGGAAAAAAAGTCCATGGCGACATGTGGAAAGACATTGATGAGGAATACCTGGATGCTTTCATTGGTGTTCTTCTTCTTACTGGAGTGTACAGATCCTGCAATGAGGCCACTGATAGATAGTCTATGGGACACATCAACAGGCAGAAATATTTTCCGGGCAACAATGTCACTTCAGACATTTCAAATGATATCAAGAGTCCTCAGATTTGACAACAGAGAGACCAGAGTGAGATCTGACAAGCTTGGTCCCATCAGGGATGTCTGGGAGAGATGGGTGCAGCTCCTTTCGCTGATCTTCAACCCAGGGCCAGAGGTGACATTGTATGAACGTCTTGTCCCTTTTCGAGGAAAATGCCCCTTCCGGCAATACATACCCAGTAAGCCAGGGAAATACGGCATAAAAATCTGGGCAGCCTGTGACGCAAGAACCAGCTATGCCTGGAATCTACAGATTTACACAGACAAAGCTGCGAGTGGCATCCCTGAGTGAGAAAAACCAAGGAAAACGTGTGGTCCTCGATATGACCACTGGACTGCAGGGTCACAATATCACTTGTGACAATTTTTTTACCAGCTATGACCTCGGACAAGAACTTCTCAAGAGGAAACTTACCATGGTGGGAACAGTGAAGAAAAATAAACCTGAGTTGCCTGCTGAAATCTTGTGGGTGAAGGGCAGGGCTCCACTTTCCTCAAAGTTTGCTTTTACCAGTGCTTCTCAATTATTTTCTGTCATGCCCCCCCTAGGAAGAAGAAAACATCTTGCGCCCCCTGCGCGACTATAAATAGTATCATTTGTCTATAAAATTGTTATAAGTACACCTCTGCATAACACTGTATCCTTATTAACGTATAAGAGAATAAAAAAAGAAAGAAATATGGACCAATTTACAACAAAGAATAGCTTTATTAAATGTAACAGAAAAGATTTAAAGTGCATTCTAAATTCAAAAAAAATTTAAAAGAAAAATAAAAAAGCATGTTCCCCGCAGGGGGGGGCGCGCCCACTATTTGAGAAACACTGGCTTTTACAAACACCACCGCTGCTGTCTCATATTGTCCAAAAAGAAACGGGAATGTGATACTCATGTCTACTCTTCACAAGGATGCAGCTGTATCATCAGGAAGTGACAAAAAACCCACAGTTATCCACGACTATAACAAAAACAAAGGAGAAGTGGACAACCTGGACAAGCTGACAGCCACATACACTTGCCAGCGAATGACCAGAAGATGGCCAGTGGTTGTGTTTTACAACATCCTTGATGTGTCTGCATATAATGCATTTGTGTTGTGGAACTCAACCAAAAAAAACAAGCGGAGACTGTTTCTTGAGGAGTTGGGAAATTCCCCTTGTCAAGCCACACATTAGGCCAGGGGTCGGGAACCTTTTTGGCTGAGAGAGCCATGAACGCCACATGTTTTAAAATGTAATTCCGTGAGAGCCATACAATATGTTTAAAACTAAATACAAGTAAATGTGTGCATTTTATGTAGGACCAACACTTTTAAAGTACAATAAGTCTCTGAATTCTTTTTAATAACGTTGTTATGCTGTTGTTAACCCATGATGAATAAAGTACTTCTTACCATTAATGCGACTTCTGGTGCTGCATGGTTTTGCTGATGGCTTTGTTGTCTGCTTGTTACGTGGTGAGGTTAAGCTTCATGCAGGCCATCCGTTAAACGTGATCGTAGGTTGGTCTTAATGTTCTTTAGATGTGAGAATGACTGCTGACATGCATACGTAGAGCCAAACATTGTCAGTACAGCCATACTCGCACGCTGCAGTGTGTGGTATGTGACGGGAAGCGCATTCCAAGTTTTGACAATCAGCTGGTCCGCGGGTTGAAGTTTTTTCATTTCTCCCCACTTGTGTTTGCTCGCCAACTCTGCTTGCTGTCGTGTAAGTCTTTCCAAATCTTCATTCAGGGACTTGAACTTATTCACCCTCATGTCTGAGGCCTTCAGGTCAGCAGCTTGTAGCTCAAAATCTCTGACGGAGACACCGGGGATGTAACTCAGGTCGGCGCTGTCCACTGCACACTCGTGTGGATGGGTGGTGATGAACTTAAAAAGACGAGTGTGCTCACGAAATTCTCCAAAGCGCGCTTTGAATGACTGCAGGAGATTAGATGTGAAGCCCGCCAGCTGCTGAAGATCAAGATGTTGAGCAGGGTCACTTGCTGTGCACGCATCTTTAAACTCTCCCAGTTTTTCAAAGTGTAGTAGACGACCTGTTTCAATGTCGGCGATGAAGAGTTCTAGCTTGTTTTCAAATGCAAACACTGCTTGTTGAAGGGATAAGACTATATTTCCAACGCCTTGCATTTTCAAATTGAGCGGGTTCAGATGTTCAGTCATGTCCACGAGATAGCAGATCTTCAGGAGCCACTCAGTGTTAGCTAACTCAGGATGCTCGACGTTTTTCATTTCAAGCAAAGTCTGAATTTCGCTCAGACAAGCCGTGAAACGGCTGAGCACCTTCCCTCTTGACAGCCAACGCACATTGCTGTGCCGAAGCAGACCAGGATAATTATTCCCAACTTCATCCAGCAGTGTTTTAAACTGGCGATCATTTAAAGCTCGGGCAACAATACAGTTGACCACCTGAATGACCAGCGACATCACCTCACCAAGCTGCTCGCCACACATCTGAGCACAAAGCGCCTCCTGATGTAGGATGCAGTGAAAACTTAGGATGGGTCTCTTTTCATGTTCACGAAGAAGAGCTACGAATCATCTGTTTTTCCCCACCATGCACAGAGCACCATCAGTACACACCAAAATAAGTTTATCCATCGGTAGATTTTTTTCTTTAGCGAGCTCAGTGAAAGACTTGAATAAATCCTCCCCTCTTGTTGTCCCTTTCATAGGCAAAACAGCAAGACTTTCCTCACGTAGTGTGTCACCGACAGCATACCTCGCAATCACGCTGAACCGGGATAAATGGCTTACGTCTGTTGACTCATCCAAAGCGAGAGAAAAGAACGGGGCTGCACTTATGTCCTTCACTTGTGTTGCCTCAATTTGATTTGCCATCATGATGGTACGATTGTGAACAGTTCTTGCCGACAGAGGCATGTCTTTTATTCGTTTGATTATCTTGTCTTTATCCGAAAAGTCGTCAAAAAGTTCATTGGCAACATCAAGCATGAATGTTTTGGCATACTCCCCATCTGTGAAGGGCTTTCCCTTTCTCACAATCGCTAAAGCACCAGCAAAGCTAGCCGAATTCCAGTCACCTTGTTGGGTCCAAACACGGAGTTGCCGCTGACTAGCTTGCACTCTGCACAGTAGCGCTTGACATGCTTTCTTCATGCTGTCCCCCGCAGGATATTTCGATGCAAATGTAGTATGGCGTGTGTCGAAGTGCCGCTTTATATTTGACCGTTTCATTGATGCAATTTTTTCATTGCATATTCGACACACTGCAGAACCTGCTCTCTCCACAAATGCGAATTCCTCTGTCCATTCCTGCTGAAAAGTACGATACTCCTCATCTTTTTTTCTTTTAGCCATCTTCTTCGATAAAAGGTTTTCTGCAATTAGCTAACTGACTACTTGATTAAAAGGAGGGAAGTTTACTTCCTGACCTCACAACGACCCGTAATGCTACGCATTATCCAATAAAAATTTGGTGTTGTCCCGGAGGACAGCTGTGATTGGCTCCAGCCACCCGCAACCATGAACATGAGCGGTAGGAAATGAATGGATTGAAATACATAAGAATGTTTTATATTTTTAACGTTATTATTTTTTATAAAAGATTTGTCTGCGAGCCAGATGCTGCCATCAAAAGAGCCACATCTGGCTCGCGAGCCATAGGTTCCCGACCCCTGCATTAGACGAAGGGAACGGGTGCCCCAAGACCCAGACGCTGCAGCCTTTGTCAGACAGCTGCAGAGCTCACCCAGCACTCCATGCTTACCATCAGCAACACAGAGAGAATCTGCATCAGCATCCTCCTAAGCCAGCACTGCCTCAACACCAACCGAAACAGCTCCAACCCCAGTCAGACCGCCTGATTCGAAAAGAAAGAGGTGTCAGGTCTGCCCAAGCAGTAAGGACAGAAAGACAAATGTATTGTGTTTCAACTGCAAGAAATATCTCTGCAAAGAACACACAAAAAGTGTCACTTTTTGCCACACATGCCTCTAAACACACACATACACAAGCATGTTCTTGCACACAAAGGTTTTTACTCTGATTTAGCTTTGTATTAGTTTTGGAACTTGTAATTGATTTCTATTTGTTTGATTTTCTTGATTGGTTTTTGCTTATTTGACCATGCAAATATATATTTTGTGTCATGACCTGTTCTGCTTTTCATTTTTTTCAGTTTATATTAAAGTTCTATTGCTGAAAAAATATTTTTTTGCCTTTTCTTGATGTAAATATCTATGGGTCGAAATTGACCCGTAACACCATAGATGTCACTTTAGTTATTAATATTAAAATGAAAAATTAAATAAAACAAATTTATTTAAGAGATGTGTTCTATACCCCTCAGTATTAGTCAGGTAACACAACAACCTTTTATTTATTAATATGATTCTCTTGAGGTTCATTTTACAATTTTTTAAAATTGAAATCAAGGGGTATACTGACAAAAATATGCCCAGAGGCCCACACCAAAAGTATTAAAACCAACATTTTCATGGATAAGGAAGCCTAACAAGGTAACAAAGAAATGAGAAACAAATTGGATGATAGCTTATTGTTTTTAGTGTATTTTATAGCTGATTTAATACATGGGTCAAAACCGACCCGTTAACATAAGAGATGATAACAGAAAGCTAACACAAGAGGAAGGTTAAAGGATTTTGTCTTCTGGATTAAGAATTGGACTTGTTTGCTTTGGATTGTCTTTTACATAACTCCTTTTTGCCTGTTTTACTCTTGAGCATTTTGGCATGTAATTTTCTGTTTTCTATTAAATCCTTTATTTATGAAGATTCTTTGTTTGCCCTGTTCATATACAGTGGGTACGGAAAGTATTCAGACCCCCTTCAATTTTTCACTCTTTGTTATATTGCAGCCATTTGCTAAAATCATTTAAATTAATTTTTTTCCTCATTAATGTACACACAGACAGACAGACAAAAAAAAAGAATTTTTGAAGTTGTTGTAGATTTATTAAAAAAGAAAAACTGAAATATCACATGGTCCTAAGTATTCAGACCCTTTGCTGTGACACTCATATATTTAACTCAGGTGCTTTCCATTTCTTCTGATCATCCTTGAGATCACCTTCATTTGAGTCCAGCTGTGTTTGATTATACTGATTGGACTTGATTAGGAAAGCCACACACCTGTCTATATAAGACCTTATAGCTCACAATGCATGTCAGAGCAAATGAGAATCATGAGGTCAAAGGAACTGCCTGAAGAGCTCAGAGACAGAATTGTGGCAAGGCACAGATCTGGCCAAGGTTACAAAAAAATTTCTGCTGCACTTAAGGTTCCCAAGAGCACAGTGGCCTCCATAATCCTTAAATGGAAGACATTTGGGAAGACCAGAACCCTTCCTAGAGCTGGCCATCCGGCCAAGCTGAGCTACCGGGGGGGAGAAGAGCCTTGGTGAGAGAGGTAAAGAAGAACCCAAAGATCACTTTGGCTGAGCTCCAGAGATGCAGTCAGGAGGTGGGAGAAAGTTGTAGAAAGTCAACCATCACTGCAGCCCTCCACCAGTCAGGGCTTTATGGCAGAGTGGCCTGTCGGAAGCCTCTCCTCAGTGCAAGACACATGACAGCCCGCATGGAGTTTGCTAAAAGACACCTGAAGGACTCTGAGATGGTGAGAAATAAGATTCTCTGGTCTGATGAGACCAAGATAGAACTTTTTGGCCTTAATTCTAAGCAGTATGTGTGGAGACAACCAGGCACTGCTCATCACTTGTCCAATACAGTCCCCACAGTGAAGCATGGCGGTGGCAGCATCATGCTGTGGGGGTGTTTTTCAGCTGCAGGGACAGAACGACTGGTTGCAATCGAGGGAAAGATAAATGCGGCCAAGTGCAGGGATATCCTGGACAAACACCTTCTCCAGAGTGCTGACTGGGCCGAAGGTTTACCTTCCAACAAGACAATGACCCTAAGTACACAGCTAAAATAATGAAGGAGTGGCTTCACAACAACTCTGTGACTGTTCTTGAATGGCCCAGCCAGAGCCCTGACTTAAACCCAACTGAGCATCTCTGGAGAGACCTAAAAATTGCTGTCCACCAACGTTTACCATCCAACTTGACAGAACTGTAGAGGATCTGCAAGGAGGAATGACAGAGGATCCCCAAATCCAGGTGTGAAAAACTTGTTGCATCTTTCCCAAGAAGACTCATGGCTGTATTAGCTCAACAGGGTGCTTCTACTAAATACCGAGCAAAGGGTCTGAATACTTAGGACCATGTGATATTTCAGTTTTTCTTTTTTAATAAATCTGCAACAATTTCAAAAATTCTTTTTTTTGTCTGTCAATATGGGGTGCTGTGTGTACATTAATGAGGGAAGAAATTAATTTAAATGATTTTAGCAAATGGCTGCAATATAACAAAGAGTAAAAAATTGAAGGGGTTTGAATACTTTTCGTACCCACTGTAAGTTGAAGGTTTACAGTAATTATTCTTCTGATGGGGCTTTTGCTGTATTTTGGGACATTTCTAATTATTTTGCTAGCTTGTCTGTTTGAGTCTGCTATACCCCAGTTAGTCAATTTGAGGTGAATCTCCTTGGACAGGCTGTTTAATTTGTGACCCTGCCTTTATGATCCTTCTAGGGGGCCTCACAACCATTTTTCTCTCTCTCAGACACTTAACCATAACACAGGGGGTCTTGTGAAAAGTTGCATCATCAAATCAGAGTGGCCACTACATACAGTGCTCTCAGTATAGAAGATGCAGTATACAGTATGTCTGGCTAGTTTAATTTTTTCTATTAAATGCAGTCTGTAAACTCTTAGAGGAGAGCCAGCAAATCAGTATGAAGCGCCAATTTTGCTCAGTTTCAATACATAATACATAGCAAAAATTCTAGTTACCTAGGTTTGTGGCTTTGAATACTGTTGAGTTGGTTCTGTAAAATAAATTCATTAAGTTATTAATAGCGATATCATGACTGACCCTTATTATTTGACTTCCAGTGCTGCACTTTATAGCAGTAGAGATTAGCATCTTCTGAACAGTGAATCAGTAAGTATTGTGGAGTTTGTAAGTTGGTAATTATTGATGATTTTTTACATAAAAGATTGAAAGTTCTCATTATTTTTATATATTCTTTTTTCAACTGAAAAGTAGTTCAGGAGATCAAATGTTGAAATTTTTCCCAAGCTCCATTAGCATGCATTTGTGTCATATAATTAAAAGGAGGCTCTGATTTGACCCCTGACGTCACACATTTAAGTATATTTCTTTTATTGTGTTTTACTTCCTGTATGAAGTTAAATACATTTCATGCAGTAATATAGACAGATAAATACTTTATTAATCCCAAGGGGAAATTCACATAATCCAGCAGCAGTATACTTATACAAAAAACAATATTAAATTAAAATGTAATAAAAATGCATGTAAAAGCAGACAATAACTTTGAATAATGTTAGCATTTACTCCCCCGGGTGGAACTGAAGAGTCGCATAGTGTGGGGGAGGAACGATCTCCTCAGTCTGTCAATGGAGCTGGACAGTGACAGCAGTCTGTCGCTAAAGCTACTCCTCTGCCTGGAGATGACATTGTTCAGTGGATGCAGTGAATTCTCCATGATTGACAGGAGTTTGCTTAGCGCCCATCGCTCTGCTACAGATGTTAAACTGTCCAGCTTCATTCCTACAATAGAGCCTGTCTTCCTCACTAGTTTGTCCAGTCGTGAGGCATCCTTCTTCTTTATGCTGCCTCCCCACCACACCATAGCGTAGAAGAGGGCACTTGCCACAACCGTCTGGTAGAACATCTGCAGCATCTTATTGCAGATGTTGAAGGATGCCAACCTTCTAAGGAAGTAATATAAAATGAAACTGACAATATGCTGTGTTTTTAAAAATTAAAATTGGGTAATGATAGAAAAATGTAACTTGATAAATGATTCAGCACCTGAAGTGTTTCTTATCATTGAAAATATGTCACTTGATAGCATGAAATACAAGAGAACAATTCAATGGAAATTATCCAGGTATTAAATAAGGTGGCCATTCATTTTCTAAGTGTGCATTTTAAGCTACTGAGTGTTAATAAGTATAAAGCACGTTATGTGTTATTACTGTTAATGTTTTCAGCCATACTTAATGACTCAAGGTACAAGATGTTTTATTTCAAAATGCATAACAATATAAAAAAAGAACATTACTATTTAACAGTCTATTTAAAAGCAAAGTATGTACAAACCCATTGTATTTTTGGCTAAAACAAAAACTTGCCATTTTATGGAAAAAAAAATACAAACCTGAAAGAATCATTTTTTAAATTAATAAGTATAGTTTTAATTTAAATTTTTTACCATTTTTCAATTTGAGATTTGATAAGTAATTCAATCAACTAGCAGAATGACAGTGTAGTGCCTAGTTGCTGCTAACTTCAGAGGGTGTTTTGATTTCAAATCTACCTGTACTTTCTGTCTATGTGCAATGTGTCTGTTCTCCTCAAGTCTCCATGGGAGTTTCTGTCAGTACAAGTTTTTTTCTAACCACGTCCCAAAGATCCACAGATTATGTAGTTGTTTTCTCCAAATTATAAGTACAAAGTGACTATGATTGCTTGCTTTGGTGTGCCTGCAGTGACCTGGCATTGCAAACACTGCCTACTTTGTGTCTAGTGCTGGCATAAGCTATAGACACCTACTGAACCGCACAGAATGCATTTTGAAGACAAATGTTTGGATGCTTATCACTGTGTGTGTGTGTTTGTGGGTATGTCTTTATGTGTGCTGTGATGGTCTTGTATTCCATAAAGAGCCACTTAAAACCTTGTGTTCAGTGATGCTGGGATCGGTTCCATCCCTCCTGATCCTATGAACGGGTTAAGCAGGTTCACATAATTTCTAAGCATGCATCTGAAGTGGGGTTGACTTGAAAATCAATACACCACAACTTTGCTCCTTTGTAGTTGGAGGTGATGCAACCCTTACTTAATTTAGCTGAGTGCTCCCATTGTTTTCCTGACTCAATTGGGTTTTTTTTCACTAATTGTTTCATTTTTTTTGTTTTTCAAATATTATTTTGTATATTTTATTCTGTTTTTGGTCTTTTTCAGATTATATCGCATTTGTTTACTATGATGTTATTTATGTAATTACTTTTCAATATTGTATTATTTTTTAAAATATATCTTGTGTTTTTTGTTATCTGCCCTGTTTCTTGTACAGTATGTGAAGCCCACAGGAATGGAGCCACCTAATTATGCATTATTTTGACTATTGATTTGGATTCCTATTTTTGTGATTCTATATTTCATTTTTAGATTTTCTGACTTTGCCCATGTGTTTTTAGGATATTTCCCTGTCTTCCTTAAAGGGCATTTTTAGGCCTGGGTCCACCATTTAAACTTGGGACTAGGATCCTTAGGATGAGGAATGTTTACTGGTACAAATCAGCAGGTCTGATTTTTGTATTTGTTTTTAAAGCTTCCACTCATTTTTGAGTTTCTTGTGCCAGGAATTATGACATTTTTCTCTTGTATTTTGGCTTTATGAGGATTTTCTGCATCTTGATTTCATGTTTTCTGCTTTTCATAACTGTGCTTGAGATTTGTGCCTGCCTAATATTTTGATCTCTGTTTCTTTTTGACTTTACCTTTAAGGGTTGCAAACTTTAATAAAATACAATTTGACACAAACAAGTTTGTTCTTTCTAATATTTGGATACCATTTTGTTTGTAAGTTTGTACTTACATTGAAAAATTTCTGTTCATGAAAAACAGCAACAATACATGATTTAATTTTATTTATTGTGCAGAAAACTTTTTAAACTTATTAATAAAATGACAGTGAAGTACTGTTGGGGACTAATGTTGAGTCTGTAGTAAAATTTCCAAAATCGATACCAGCTTTTGAATCTTGATATTGGTAAGTGGTACTGAAGCAAATAACAATAACAATAACTCCCCATAATCACATCCTCTAGGTCTGCTATGTTGGAAAATGTTTTTCTTCAATCTACATCTGCAGTCTGTTCACCTCACACGCTCATCTGTCAGTAACTTCTCTCTGTCTGTTTCTTATACATTTCTTTGCTCTCGGTCTTCTCAGACTGAATGTTTAATAGATTGTGTGGATGGAGTGGAGGAAACATATTATATTTTCATGCCTTAGAAGTGAAAGATCACTGTGAAGTGTCAGTGGTGTTGTTTAATATACCGCTGCAATAAAATTATAATAAATATCATTAGGTATATCTTTTGGCACTGAATTAACACATGGGTGACCTTTTGTAATTTTACTACACAATATTGTGGTGACCCATAGTTTAAGAAACAATGCCCTAGTGCATTTACAATGCATCGGAGAATGGAAGAATGAAGAGCTGAGCACAAAAGTCTTTCAAAACTATTGTTTAGTTCCAGTACCAAATATTACCAAAATGCTGGCACCATACCATTTTTAAAAATGGGGTTTTCTGTACTTTTTTAATACCTTTAAACTGTGCTACCTTATTGGTTGCAGACTTATTTGCACCAAAAATACAAATTCTTAAAAATTGTCTTTATACTGTACTAGCTGTATAACTCTGCATTGTCCCCAAAATTTTGTAAGACAATGGCCATCAGTTATGTTGCGGAACCGGAAGCGATGTCATCGGATGCAGGCAGAATTTCTTTGTGTTTGGTCTGCAGAGAAAGGGTTAGTGTACCCCGCCACCCCTTGGCCTGACATAGAATTACCTTCTTTTGGTCCTTTTAGCTGCCTCCCATGCACACGTGCGTGACATCAGGTAAATCTTAACAGCGCTTTTCAGCAGCTTTGGTAACTGCATGCTTAGCTGTGGCTAAACTACAGAAGGGTCATTCATTTTTTTTCTTTATTTGGTTTTCATTTTATAATTGTGTTGGGCTGAGAGGTATAATCAGTGATATGTACTGGGTTTTCTGTTTGCATGAGCCTGTGTATTTATAAATGCAACTTTACTTGTCTGCTTGGCTTTGGTAATGTTGGGGGACAATGCAAACCTGCAGCATTGCATTGTGTGGAATGAAGTTTTTTCTAGTCTGTTGTGTATGCACTCTTAAGCATATTTATTATAAAAGAAAAGTACTATAGGTTTTATTAAAAAGTTGACCTAACCATGAACTCCCAGTGCCCAGCTGCTAAATGCTTTCTAGTGTTGATCTAGCAGTATTACTGTATCTTAATTCATGATACACATACTGATGGAATGAAAATTCACTGCTGACAACTGTAAAACTTGAAAGCACAAAATGAGTAAAAATGGCGAGTAAGTATGTGCTGTACTGCCGTTTGCCATAAGTGATGTTTTATTTGTAAGTAAAAAATGGATGTTTCCATTTTCCAGTTGAAAATGAATTAAATTTCGTCTGAAAAGAAAATGATCGAGTTTTATGTGCTTTTTGATATCTGCTGATTACAACCACACTGACCCAAAACCTGCTTATAGCTTCCTTTCTACCTGCCATGGCTTCAGCCACAACTCCTTGTCCAGGTCTGCACCCCAGCCTTGGTTTGCTGAGGCAGCCAGACTTTATGGGGTTGGCTGTCCTTCATCCAAGGTTTCTCTCTGAAGAAGCCAGTGCTTCCACCTTTGTAGGCAGAGCACGGTAGCACATATATGACACCTTTCTATTGGAAAACATATTGTACTTGGATAAATGGACAAGAACTTAGGAATTTGTTTCTGTGGAGTGTTTTTAAAATTTAATGTATGGTGGTTTGCAAATTCTTTAAGGATCTGATGTGTTGAGAGGACGTCTCAAGTTCATTGAAATGTCTTCTTGAGATTTCTCACTATTCACCCCCCAATTCCCTTGTTACTGACATCATTTCAGTTTTGATTTTTCATTTGTTCTTTTACTTTCTGTTTACATTTTCATTTGGTTTGCACGTTTTATGGTGTTTTCACTTTTTTAATTTCAGATTTTTTTTTCTTTATTTTTGTTTGCATTTGCATGTTTTTTGTTTGTATTTGCTTCTTTTTCTTTACATTTTTACTTTTTTACTTTACTTTTTGTTTGAGTTAATTAGGCAGCTGTAATGCCTTCATGCATGTATTTTTGCATTTGTATCACTATTTTATTTTTTAAATCAAAAGCATACATTTAAAGAGAAGTCTATAGATTACTGCATTTTTGTGTTAAATTATAAAATATAAAAAAAGTTAAATAAAGAATTCCATGATTAAAACAAATAGATTGTGTTGAGAGAAGAGAAAAGTTTTTGATATAATTAAATAAGAATTCAATATGAACAATTAGATGTTAATTAGAGCATTAGAACATTTATGTCAAGATCAGGCCATTCAGCCCAACAAGCTTGCCAGTCCTATTCACCTAATGTCTCTAAAATAACATCAAGTCGAGACTTGAAGGACCCTGAAGTCCCACTATCAGCCACACTACTTGGTAATTTATTCCTTATGTGTGTTTTTGTGTTAAGAAAATCATTTGTAGAAGTATTTGTTAGAAATTTGTCCTTAACAGTTTTTTTCTTAATATTGTAGAGAAACTATTTTTTAAGCAAGTGTGTTATTTTTGTTTTTGTTGGTATATGTTTATTTGGGAAGTTAATTTGTGCATTTAATTTCATTCTAACAGGCAAACTGCATAAAAAGAAACTGACTGAAAAGGTGAGTTGTTTTTCTATGATCAGCCATACAGTGACTGTCAGTGGCGTCATTGTTATGTTTTGCTTTCCGATATATTTTATATATCATTCCAGACTTGTAATTTTTAGGTTATTCTTATGTTTTTTTTTTGGTTTTTCAAGTGTCTAAATACAAAATCCTTTGTTGCTTAATGACTTTAAACTAAGCCTGTGTGTGTTTGCATTCTTTTTCTGTAATATCCAATAATGAACTTGAAGTTAATACCCTACTGTGTTCTATGATAAATTGCTTGTAAAAATGCAAATTTTATATTATGAAATTTCCTCTGATTTTTGTCAGTGAGGAATTTCAATCGGTTTTGTTTAATTCAGTTCAATGGAATATAAAGTAGCACACTTTTATGAGTCCACAACAGTGTACACATTTACAAATATCTAACCATTTGATGCTTATACTTCTTATTTGGCTGAGGTCAATTTTATGGTCATGTATGTTTCAGAGTCTCTTTCAAGACCTTTGGGCACCCAGACAGAGGAGAGTGATTGAGACATTGATTCTGTGTTCCTGAGAATCTGATCAAAATGGCAGAGCCTCTAAGTGCCACAGTAGGAGTCTGAGAAAGAAATTAGAAATCGTATACAGTAGATAGCTACTTTAAATAAAATGCAATGTGATATTCCTCACAAATATCTGTACCGAATGCAATGTACTGTGATAAAAATGTGTTTTCATTCTTGATTTAAATGCAAAAACAGATTGTTTATCTTTGATATTTGCAGGTAGAGTAAAGATTAAGCCTCCTATGTCCTAGTTAGACTTGCTACCTTTAGATCTGATCCTTGCTGCCATGTTTTAAATTACCTGTAGATTACTGCTTGAATTATTTGAATAGCTTCAGGCCAGAACATTGAGGTATTTAAATCTGCATGATACTATAATTATAATTATAATTGAATAATTTTTAAACTTGTCTACATCATTTATATTAAAACACCTAAACTCTGCAGTATGTCATAGCTGAATAGTTATACACAGTGAATTATAACCACTAAAAGCTAAATCTCTATCACACAAAAGTGATTTTTACATGGATTCAGTTTTATAAGCCTTGGAGTTTATAAATTATTGATTGTTTTATACATATCCTGTATGACTTGGAATTTAGGGATCTCGTTTTTGACAGCTTTGACTGATGTAACTCACTCACCCGGAGTTCAGATTAGGGCTGCTGACAATTTTATCCACTTGCACACTACATTGAGGGCCAGCAAATGTGAATCTAAATCAGATGCATCTAAACAAATTGAATGTAATTGAATTAATGAAAATGTATGGATGTTAAACTATACACAGAGGCAATATTGCCAAAAAAATATTTTGATATTTTCTGGGACTTTGATAGTAATGATAATTAGACAATATTTTGCATTCTTTAAAAATGTGTTTGTAAAAGTCTTATTCATCTAGCTTGGCCTTGTTAATAGGATATTAATTGTAGCCTATTAGTGAGATTAATGGAAACAGCAGTTAAATAAAACAGGTGTTATTTATTTACTTAAAGCTGAAGTAAAATAACACAAAATCATAAAAATCACCTGACAAAGTATTACTGAGATCAAACAATGTAAGTAGTAATAATAATGCTACTATATTTTATTTATATTGCACCTTTCCCATGCTTAAATATGAGTAAACTATTTCAAAGAGGCTTACAAAACTAATATTATGAGAGCATTTTAAACAGACACCCTTAATGTAAACAAGATATGAATCTAAATGGAATCAACTACTATTTTACAGTTATTTGCTTGGCAGACCCTTTTATCCAAAGCAACTTACAACAGAGGTAAACATAATCAAGTAACATCAGGCTAGTTTGTTCAGCAAATGTAGCAGAACAGGTAACAAACTTGATCTCCTAGTGAAAATTTACAATCATAGATTAGAATCAGTAAAGCAATTAAACACCAATTTTAACCATTGATATAAAAGATCACAGAGCATAGTTTTTTCTTTTCTTCTATCAACTAGACAGATATTCACAGAATAGATGGGTCTTTAATTGTTTTTTAAATGCATTGAGGAAGTCAGTACTATGGATGGAGGTGGGTTGCCCATTCCACACACTAAGAACTACATAGGAAAATTGTCTGGATTGAGACTTGACGCCACGCAGAGGTGGCATCATAAGGTGCTGTTCCTTGTGTTTGTTTTTTTGAAATAGCTGCCTGAAGACGTTTTTTTCTTTTTCCTCCTTCCCTTGTGTCATCACCTGCTCCAACTTCTTCACCCATAGAGTGAGCTGAAGCAGTTTAGGGGCCCGGGGGTAGGGCTGTTTTCCTCTGACGCCATAGCCAGGAATTCTGTCATAGCTGCTGTTGTAATGGCTTTGATCCAGTCATCATTTTTGTAGCAGTTTTTGTTTAAATGAACTGTTAACATGTTGTTACATGACTACAGTTTGTGAACTTTGAACCAGGTTAACACCTGTGTTAAAAAGAAGATAGCGTAAAGAAGCTAATTCTGAAATGTATAATAACTTATTATTTTTGAGCTTATATGACATTTTAATAAACAATAATTTCAAGAGGAAAACTAAGAAGGGCTTTGGCAGATCTAGTAAATCAACGCGCAGAGGCAAATCCAAATCGTCCACATCTAACTATGCTAACACAGATAACCTTACATGGGCAGGCTTATCTGAAATCCTAACCCAGCCGTGCATGTGCAAGTCCCTCTGAGCTCTGCACCTCTCTCCCCTGAGCTCTGTCTTCACCCCATCCTGCATCTCACAGCAAGGACCTTCTTGCTTTGCACATACTCAGTACTCTATCATAGATAGATTGATAGATACTTTATTAATCCCAAGGGGAAATTCACATAATCCAGCAGCAGCATACTGATACAAAAAACAATATTAATTAAAGAGTAATTAAAATGCAGGTAAAAACAGACAATAACTTTGAATAATGTTAGCTTTTAACCCTCCGGGTGGAATTGAAGAGTCGCATAGTGTGGGGGGAGGAAGATCTCCTCTGTTCAGTGGATGCAGTGGATTCTCCATGATTGACAGGAGCCTGCTCAGCGCCCGTCGCTCTGCCACAGATGTTAAACTGTCCAGCTTCATTCTTACAATAGAGCCTGTCTTCCTCACAAGTTTGTCCAGGTGTGAGGCATCCTTTATCTTTACACTGCCTCCCCAGCACACCACCGCGTAGAAGAGGGCACTCGCCACAACCGTCTGGTAGAACATCTGCAGCATCTTATTGCAGATGTTGAAGGACGCCAACCTTCTAAGGAAGTATAGTCAGCTCTGACCTTTCTAACACAGAGCATCAGTATTGGCAGTCCAGTCCAATTTATCATCCAGCTGCACTCCTAGGTATTTATAGGTCTGTACCCTCTGCACACAGTCTCCTCTGATGATCACTGGGTCCATGAGGGGCCTGGGCCTCCTAAAATCCACCACCAGTTCCTTGGTCTTGCCGGTGTTTAGGTGTAAGTGGTTTGAGTCGCACCATTTAACAAAGCCCTTGATTAGCTTCCTATACTCCTCCTCCTGCCCACTCCTGATGCAGCCCACAATAGCAGTGTCATCAGCAAACTTTTGCACGTGGTAAGACTCCAAATCGTATTGGAAGTCTGATGTATATAGGCTGAACAGGACCGGAGAAAGTACAGTCCCCTGCGGCGCTCCTCTGTTGCTGACCACAATGTCAAACCTGCAGTTCCCGAGACGCACATACTGAGGTCTGTCTGTAAGATAGTCCACGATCCATGCCACCAAGTGTGAATCTACTCCCATCTCTGTCAGCTTGTCCCTAAGGAGCAGAGGTTGGATGCTGTTGAAGGCGGTAGAGAAGTCCAAAAACATAATTGTTACAGCAACACTGCCTCTGTCCAAGTTGGAGAGGTATCGGTGTAGCATATAGATGATGGTATCCTCCACTCCCACCTTCTCCTGGTATGCGAACTACAGAGGGTCGAGGGCGTGGCGAACCTGTGGCCTCAGGAGGTGAAGCAGCAGCTGTTCCATGGTCTTCATCACATGTGACGTCAGAGCAACAGGCCGGAAGTCATTCAGCTCACTAGGACGTGATACCTTTGGGACTGGAGTGATACAAAATGTTTTCCAAAGCCTCGGGACTCTCCTCTGTTCCAGTCTCAGGTTGAAGATGCGCTGTAGAGGACTCCCCATTTCCAGTGCACGGCCCTTCAGCATTCGGGGCAATACTCCATTTGGACACGCTGCTTTGCTGGCACAATGACCTCTCTGCTCACCTGCACTGCTGTAATTGTGGGTGGGGATTTCTCTCCTATGCTGGTATCAGCAGAAGGATGGTTTGGTTATATGAGACAGTGAATGCCTGGAGTCTCAAGGTGTATTTTTGATTGTTTTTTTCCAAAGTGAGTGACATATTTGATAATTTCAACTCGCACATTGTTAAAACACCAATTAAGATAATATCGTAGATGATGCATATCGCACACTCCTATAATTAGTTGAAAACATCATGAAGTAGTCAAGTGAGTTCCTGGCTAGCAGTGCCAAAAGGTCAACTTGGAAATAAAAGCACCTCTTCATGTTTGGTATTTAGGGTGGTGTTCTGCTTACTGTATGTTGATTCTCACTATTTGTCACAATTCTCTTTCCTGTTTTTCACTAAATAGGAACTTGATCAGATGTTAACAAAAGCATCCAAAGCTAAGCCAGGATCCAGTCTTTTTCGGAATTTAGGTGATGATGGTAAGCATTTTTACATTATACTTAACAGCAGAAGTGTGAAAGATCTTTTATTGGCCACAGAATTTTCTCTGAAAGTCCTGTGTGTTTCCATTCTCTAAAACTGTGCATTTTATGTCAGTTCATATTCCAGACATGCCCATTATAAATGAGTACATACTTTATATAAGGAAGAATACTGTTTGTGTTGGGTTTTCATGTTGATCAGAGGTGATTCTTTCCTTACACTTATGTAGCCAAAATTGACTGCAGTTCCTTATGAAGCTGTTATGAAAAACATAGCTTTAGAAAATAAATAAAAGTGTTAACGCAAATTATAACAAAACATGAACATGAGATTCTTGCAAGACACACCCTACTTACAAATAAATAAGAGCAAGGGAAGCCAGCAACACACTCAGTCGTGTTTTGGCTTTGAACACACACAGATCCAGGGCTCTTAGCTCATATAAAGCATATAAGGACAATGAGTTATAAATGAAATGTAGACGTCTAAGCGAAGAAGAAAGCAGCGGAGAAAAAAGACTCAAAAGCGTTGGAGAGACAAAAAAGAAAAAGAATACTCTAGGTGGAAATTCAGAAAATAAGGAAAGTAATTATCAGCCTGGAACAAGTGGAATTTGAAAAAAAAGCACATTCAATCCGGATGTTGGCGCTATACACATGCAGTGCAGATTAGAGATTATGAAAGCAGTGGAATTTGAAAGGCTCAAAAAAAAAAAAGTTGGTGCGATACACATATGGAGAAAGTTAAAGATTATGAAAGTAGGAAAATTAGAAAGTATAAAAAAAAAATAAAGATCGCAGGAGCGCAAACAAATTATTACTCAAAAAAGGGAAAATAATCACCACAGACCAGGTGTCATAAAAAAAAAAAGCAGGATAAAGCGAGGTCAGAAATAAAAGACAGAGTAGAAAACAAAGTAAACCGTCATAAAAAGGTGAAAAAACAAGGGGTCCAAACACATGCAGAGCAGGTAGAGATAATGAAAACTGGAATTCACAAGACTCAAAAAAAAAAAAAAAAATGTAGGTGCGAAACACATGCAGAGCAAGATACAGAATATGAAAGCAGAAAAAAATGACAGTGTCAAAACAAAGAAAGTAAACATCGCATTAGTGCAAAGAAAGAGAAATTATAACAAAAAGGCGAATAGAGATTGAATATATGGACATAAGTGATATGTCAGAAGTATGTAAATATTGTAAGGTTTTGATGTTTAAGTTAAGAGAATTTCAAAAACAGATGCCTTTATTGGTTACTTTGCAAAAAAAAATATTAACTGCTTATGATGTAGATCGTTTTGTCTGTGCTGAAATTCCAAACAGAGAAATCTATCCTGAATTATGGTACAAAGTCATTAAGCACATCTCATGGAGCTCATTCAAAGATTCAGAACGTTGAGACTCAAAAGATTCCAAATATTGTTTTTACAGAAGTTCTAAAATAAAAGTGAAACTAATGAAATAGCAACAATTCAAAGAAAAAAAAAATCTTAAAAGTGTGTATCCGGAAAAACAAAAACGGGGGTTGGTGAGCTAAGCCCCTAGTTTTGTAAAATTTAAAAAAAATAACTAACCTACTCATGCCATTTATAATGAAGATGAAAAGTACCAGAGTCCCATTATTAAGAAAAGCCTTAAAACATACTAAATGCATTCATTTTTTTAGTATTGATCTGCATTTTGAGATTGCATATACATGTGCTGGTCATAAAATTAGAATATCATGACAAAGTTGATTTATTTCAGTAATTCCATTCAAAAAGTGAAACTTGTAGATTAGATTCTTTCATTACACACAGACTGGTGTATTTCAAATGTTTATTTCTTTTAATTTTGATGATTATAACTGAAAACTAATGAAAGTCCCAAATTCAGTATCTCGGAAAATTAGAATATCAATTAAGACCAATGCATAAAAAGGATTTTTAGAAATGTTGGCCAACTGAAAGGTATGAACATGAAAAGTATGAGCATGTACAGCACTCAATATTTAGTTGGGGCTCTCGATGAACCATTGCCCCAGTCTGAGGTCAAGAGCGCTCTGGAGCAGGTTTTCATCCAGGATGTCTCTGTACATTGCTGCAGTCATCTTTACCTTTATCCTGACTAGTCTCCCAGTTCCTGCCGCTGAAAAACATCCCCACAGCATGATGCTGCCACCACCATGCTTCACTGTAGGGATGATATTGGCCTGGTGATGAATGGTGCCTGGTTTCCTCCAAATGTGACACCTGGTGTTCACACCAAAGAGTTCAATCTTTGTCTCATCAGACCAGAGAATTTTGTTTCCCATGGTCTGAGAGTCCTTCAGGTGCCTTTTGGCAAACTCCAGTTTGGCTGCCATTTACTACGGAGTGGCTTCCGTCTGGCCACTCTGCCATACATGCCTGATTGGTGTATTGCTGCAGAGATGGTTGCCCTTCTGGAAGGTTCTCCTCTCTCCACAGAGGACCTCTGGAGTTCTGACAGAGTGACCATCAGGGTCTTGATCATCACCCTGACTAAGGCCCTTCTCCCCCGATTGCTTAGTTTAGATGGCCGGCCAGCTCTAGGAAGAGTCCTGGTGGTTTCGAACTTCTTCCACTTACGGATGATGGGGGCCACTGTACTCATTGGGACCTTCAAAGCAGCAGAAATTTTTCTGTAACCTTCCCCAGATTTGTGCCTCGAGACAATCCTGTCTCGGAGGTCTACAGACAATTCCTTTGACTTCATGCTTGGTTTGTGCTCTGACATGAACTGTCAACTGTGGGACCTTATATAGACAGGTGTGTGCCTTTCCAAATCATGTCCAATCAACTGAGTTTACCACAGGTGGACTCCAATTAAGCTGCAGAAACATCTCAAGGATGATCAGGGGAAACAGGATGCACCTGAGCTCAATTTTGAGCTTCATGGCAAAGGCTGTGAATACTTATGTACATGTGCTTTCTCAATTTTTTTTATTTTTAATAAATTTTCAAAAATATGAAGTAAACTTTTTTCACGTCATTATGGAGTGTTGTGTGTAGAATTCTGAGGGAAAAAAATGAATTTAATCCATTTTGGAATAAGGCTGTAACATAACAAAATGTGGAAAAAGTGATGCGCTGTGAATACTTTCTGGATGTACTGTATACTGTATGTCATTTTAAAGAAGGAAAAAAAGCATTGTTGTGATGTTCAGCCAATTTAAAATGAGTTGTGCTATGTACTTTACTCGGCCACTCATCTTCCTCTGCAGCACCTTTCCCGTACAGGGATGTGCATTTACATTGGAAAGTCCTTACCAAACATCTGTATTGACATTTAGTGTTGATGTTCAGATGTGAAGTGCTGTCTTTGTTGTGTAAACAACTACATAATAGTAACTTAAAACAATTACTTGTGATTCCTTATATTCTTTCGCTATATTTGTTTCACTAAGATATTCCTTGCTGCCATTAGAATGATAATGCATGCATGTGCTTCAGTGAGAGAGAACATTGTAATGACTTTGTGTTAGAGACAGAGTAATAGAATTAGCCACTTTACACCAACTGCTGGTGAGGTGGTGCTATAAAGGATTTTCTTATTTCTTCTGTGTCCACTTCCACCATGTTCCCCAAATGTTCAGTGGCGGCATGCTCTCCCAGCATCATGGTCCTTTTGACTCTCATGCATGCTGCCTGGCTCCACCTGACTCCGTTTACCCAATGTCAGAGGCAACCCATATGCTGCTGTTTCCCCTAGCTACTCTCAGACAGCTACACATTAGGGTCAATGAATTGTAGCAGCTGGGAGATGTGCATGAAGTAGTGTCTAAGTGCCGTGTCTATGCGAACCCCACCAAACCTCTGCCCCATTCCTTCCATCGCTGTTGCCAGCACTCACAGAGTTTCTTTTACCCCAGCTTTTCCAAATAGTCAAGGTTGGTCATTCCTTCTTCTTCACAGTTCCAGGGTCTGTATGACTTTTACATATATTCATGAAGAGTGCCTCATTGTGCAGTAAAAAAAGCACGTAATTGCTGGTGGCATAGTTCTTTCAAAAATATAAGTCATGTTTTAAAAATCCAGTGCAGTGTAATAAGTTCACTTCAGATTTATTGTGATTTGTACCAAGTATAGGGAGATTCACTCGAAAGAAGCCCCGAATATTCTGTTGTAACTCCTGTTAGGATAAAGCAATCCGAACCAAAAAAATACGCTATATACCTTGACGTATGTGTAATCAATTGAATTACATGTGATGCTGGAAGTGGTTTCCATTTTCTGACAGACACATTTCGATGCGGCACTGTTACTGAATGTATTGGCAAGCGTCTTGGGAGGAGCAGCAGCAATTTCACATTGAATATTTTCCTTCAAATCTTCCACAGTGCGAGGCTTGTTCCGAAAGACGTTTTCTTTGAAATTACCCTGTTGCTGGAGAAGGACTCAATTTCTGCCATGCTCCTTGCCTTCATGTGACACAATGCTCCATGAAACGTGCTGCTCAATACTGTACACCACCATCCTGATGAGAAGTTGAGTGACTGAGTGAAGGGGTACACCCAGCATGCACCCAGAAGTTGCAAATGGAGGTTAAATGTCGTGACAGCTGTCCAGCGCCTACATGATCACTCCGACGCAGTGGCATCCCAGCTTGTTCGATGCTGTTTGCTTTGAGCACACATCTGTCTGTTAATACAAGACATGGCAGATACTAACTGCTGAAAAAATGGAACTGCAGAATAAAAGTAGGATTATAAGCAGAATATAGCTTGGTGCTGGGGACTTGTTAGGTTGTCATAACTCCACCCCTGATGGTGGCTGTGAGTAGACAAGCAAAGAGGAAATGTATCCTGACCTCACAAAAAATGGTTCCAAAGATCTATGACAAAATAATTTCTAGTTTTGTTTTGATATCACAAGGATGCCACATAAATATAGAAGGTGTGTTTTCTTAAATTGAAACCTTTGCTGCTTCAAAATGGAGTATTTGGTAAGTTCTAATGCTTCTTCATTCAACTATAGAAAGTGGTACCTTCAATCCCACTGTAAAATGCACAAGCAGATGCATTATTTTTAAAATTTAAATAAAAAAGCTTCACTTTAGAACACAATTTTATGAGGCAAATTAATATACACAATGATTGTGAAGAAATAACTTTGACTTGTAAAAATACCATACTTATCCTTTAATCATGCCAAAACTAAATGAAATCAAAATACCAATCAAGGTCAAGAGGTAGCTCTACTTCTGGCTTAATTTGCTGCTGGAGTTACTCTCATTAGCCTGCTGATGCTCAGAAGCTTTGGTAACTTGTTGAAGTATGTCAACAACGATGTCTTTCATGGGCATTTTATTAATTTATTGTCAACATCTGACAAATTATCAGCAAAATGCATATCAAGAAGAAAAAGAGCAAGTTAACGATATAATACCTGACTGAATATCTGAAAAGGCAAGAATAAACAAAGATATCATAAAACCCAGACTGGGTGATCCCATTAATTCTGACAAATGTTTTCCTATGTTTGATATTTAGAAGTTTAAAATCGGTAACTATCCAAACATCGAAAATTTAACCTCATTGGTTTTGAGCAACAAACAACATTGAACTATTTTACTGGAGGGTAGACTTCTTCAGTATGACCAGTATTACACCACTCATCATTTATTATGTCACATCACGTGTTGAATAATATGTTTGTAGCTGTGAGTGCAGTAGAACTTTATGATTGGAATGTATTTTTGCTCCAGTTGTCGACACCTATTACCCTACCTCTCGTTGCTGATTGATAATTTGATTTTATTTAGTTTTACCGTGATTAAAGTGTTGCTATGGAAAGAAATGAAACGTGTTTCAAGAAAACGTGTAGTGAAACAGTGTTTTATTTTTGGTTAAGGGTTTCAGTAAGAGATCAAATGAACAGGAATTAAAGTACAGCATGCCTTTATATTGCCCTTCAAATGAATGCATGAGTATTGTATGCTGTGTCGAAAAGCAGTGAATCTTTTGATTAATTTCTTTTGAAAACTGGATTGCTTTTAATTGTGGTATAGATAGTTCATAGGTACAAAATGCATACATTTGCAGCCTAAATTTAAGACAAACTTAGAAGAATTGTTCCATACTATAGAAGGTCTAAAATCTGAATGAGTTTTAGTAAAAGGTGAGAGGCACCTCAGGAGAACAATAAGATCTACATCTACATCTACATTTTTCTGGGTGATCTCCACCATGTTTTGTAGTCCACACAATTGAAAGCTCTGTGTCCTCATGCATCTGTAAAAGTAAGAAGTTGGTAAAGTTTATTCCCATAGTGAAAAAATAGAAAATACGGCTAGAAACACAATGTTATAGATATGCAACTGAGCACAAAATGTAGCTTCTACATATTAGAAGGGAAGGAGGAAACCAACTGGGGAGATGAAAGGAGTAAAGGTCAGTAATGGTGAGAAAAGAATGAAAGAAGAGATGCGAAATGGTTTGCCAGTCATTGACAAATATGTGATCCCAACCTGAGAATGAGATTAGCTGGTGTCCTTGAAGACTTGTGAAAGGACACATATGACCAGTGTGGCTGTGATCAAGGGATGTGTAATGTTTTACAGTAGACTTTGTAAGGTTTAACTCTTTCAGGGCGGATGTCGACCTTTTGTCGAAATTACAGGGGAAGAAGACGGTAATCAGCCATAAACTGTGACAAATCTCGTCGTTACGTTTTATTTTGACTCTTTTTGCCAGAAGGAAAGCTAGCTTTGTTGATTTAACCTCAATTCCCTGTGTTGGAACGAGTAGCAAAGAGCAAACAGCCTCTAAAATGGCATCGTCATCTGGCGAGAGTTTGTGGACGACATTTTGCATATTATCAATGAATCGGACTCTGACTTGTCAGACTAAATTGTGATCCAACATAAGTGAGATGCCAGCATCATCTGATCATGGTGTTCAAGACGTTCGTGTAGCTGACATATGTATGGCAACGTTCGCCTGGGAGGACCGCCACTTACAATGACAAGAGGCACACACCAGACTGCGCTGCATTGTGGCTGCCACCGCTACATGAAGAGAGGCAGACAGCCGGCCAGCCGCGCATTCCTGCTGGCCATCGAGCCCACCCCGGGCAGCCGCTGCTGCCAGAGATGCCAAACAGTAGTCGACAGCAGCCACAGCAACAGATGTTTTATGTTGATTTCTGTGTGAAATCATTGCTTTGTGTGCTTTTCAGAAAAAAATATTCAGCCTTCAAAGAGTTAAATGTGATACCTAAAAAGACTCTCAACTTTACCTTGCAACAGTAGGTTGCTGTACACCCTTTAGAAGTAGGGCAGAGAGGGCCTTTGTATAAAATTTTTATTTTTCAGAGGTATCAGACATATTATTATTTTCAGTGATATATTTTTCATGTTATGTATTTTTTTTTATAATATAAAGTGCTGGCCGGGATATTGCATGGCTTGTGAAGCGAGCCTTGCAGAGAAATTAAGAGCATGTCTATTAAGTTAGATGGTTATTGAATTCCGGAAGAATGAACTTCGTTTTATACTTTTAATAATTTAGTAATCTATTTATGTAATTTCTTTTGTGGTTTTAGTATTTATTTATTTGGAATGAATTTATTTAGAGTGTAAATCAGGATTGTGATTTTATTTATTGTAGATTTTATTTATTGCAGTTATACTTTTTACAGCAATGTCCTCATTATCAAGGACTGTGCTTCAACAGCGTGCCTGTGTTTTGGTATGTGCTTGTGTGCAGTATTTTAAAACACAAGTTCAGTCTTTACCATATTGTGGTCACCTTTGCTCACATGGCTAGGGTGATGAATCAGTCGTTTGAAATTTGTAATATTTCTGTTTCTTTTTCTGCTGCCCTTTCACAAAATGTTTCCCAGGCTGTCTTTGGCATTTGCTAATGAAATTGGAAAAAAAAATAATAAATAGTATCTATAACTTCAGTACAGAGTGTTAGTGTCTGTTCCTTGTAACTTGTTAAACCATTTTTAAGCAGTATGTGTTTGATCTTTTTGTACTTAATGCTGGCCAAAAATTCCAGATACAGTGGCCAGAAGTCTTTATATGCCAGCTGCAGTGGTTGGGTAGTCTTTGTCTCCAAATTATAAAATTTATTCAGAATCTGTGAAGTAAGAGTGCTAGACAGAGTTTACTCTGAGCAGCCACTCCCAGTACCTCCGGGTAGCATCTGGCACAAAAGGAATTTCCTATGATTAATTTTTAAGCTTTGTTAATTCACATATGCATAGGCCAGCTGTTAGTTTTGTACAAATTTTCACATGTATTTCACCATTTACAACAAGAATTGTAAGTAAATCTCAGGAGATATCCTTTTCAAATAGCATAGTCACTATCCAAGTGGTTGACCTGAGACCTGCAAAAATGAAATAGAACCTGGATTGCATGATTAACCAGAGACAGCTAAAAATAAAAGGCATTTAGTCATTGTCTAAAATATTTTTTATGCCTTGGTACTTCAGTTCTGATGTAAGAGAAGAAAGTAAAATTTTAGTCTTTTCAAAAAGATATTTGTTTTATTTGATGATTGTGGGATTTAGAAGAAAGGTTGGACCTTATAGTATATTTGATTAGGGTTAGCTAGCAGCTGTATTAGTGGTGGCAGGTTGGTACACGAGCAAGAGCCAAAACCAATTTTAACTGTTAAGTTTATTTAAGATCTGTGTAACAAGTAGACTTGAGCTGCATTCCTTGCTGCATACTGAATGCCTTGCTGTGTCAAAATATAAATGTATGCCATTGTATATTAAATAATTGGTGAATGTTAATGATATATAAAAAGAAGCCCTAGAAGCACAAACATTTTGGCAGCTGAATCTTCATCACATTTTTCCCCATTTGTAGATGCATGCTGACGTAATTCTGCTGTAGCTTGGTCATAAATGTTGTTGTTTAGATGTAGTGTTTTGGTTCAGAGAGCTATGTTGTGTTTTAATATTTAACAAAAATGTGATAAGCTGCGTACTTATCACTGTCATTTTCATAGTCAGCCAAGCCTTTGCCAAGTAGGTTTCGTAATGCAGTATTCCATGAGTCATCAAGTGGTATACGGTGCAGTCCTAGAAAACTGTGTTTATATTCTGTTATATGTACAGTTTGTACATTTTCTGTTTTCACCTGTTTTTTTCCCACATCCCACGGATATACTTACTTGTTAGTTTGATTGTGACCTGTAAATTTTGAGTGAAAGTGTACCCTTCAGTAGACCGATGTCCTGTCCAGGGACAGGATGTAGCTGGGATAAATTGTTAGCCCTGCAACTTTTATGTTGGATTAAGCAGGTTCAGTAAATAAATTAATTAATAAAAAAATATATAATAAAGTTAATACAAATACTAGAGTTAATAATAAAGTTTAAACTATAGGCCTACTTAAGATTATTAAACTTCCCTTCAAATACAAGAATAATTCACTCATATCTTAAAATGAAGTAAGGTGGTGTGTTTATCTCCTCACATTTGTTTGATGACCCTCATAGTTGAACATAAATGTGTGTTGTGCCCCCTTGTGGTTAATGAAGCAAATTGCTGTTTTTCTTGCATTCTTAACTGACTGTAGCAATTAATCCTTATCCATGAATGCCATTTTTATAACGTTATCATGAAATTTTAAACTGGTTAAATCTGCCTTAAAAGCAATACAATAACTTAAGAAATTTTTATTACCTCTGAAATGAAGTAAATGTGATGTAGATTTTCAATGGTTTACATGTTACCTTTGTAATAGTAATGCGTGTTTAGTGTTCACCAAATCATATAAAATACAGTCATAGTAGCACTAAAACAAGACATCAGTTACACATTTGATTCGCATACAGAACGGTCACTCGGAATCTGCCTCAACTTCAACTTGTTTGCACGCCAGACACACAAGGGAACACTCTGAATGTTCCTGGCAAACTGGAAGTTTGCACTGGGAGCAAGCGGCCCTTATCTTTCTCTTCTTTGCCCTTGGGCACATCTGACAGCGTCACCTTTTAGCTACATTTGCAGCATCTCCACAGGGCTGTTTCATCATCAATTTTTGTTTCCTCATCACTTGACACAGTGTCACTTCCATCATCATTGTCCTTTTCATTTGAGTTGTCTGATGTATTGAAATCTGACAACTCCTTCATTATTTCAGCCAGGGCTTCACTTGCATTGAATTTCTTTGTTGGTCGTTGACTCATTGTTCATAAACACGTCAACTAGACTTGCTCCTCAACAAACTATACACCAGCAATGTCTCAGGCAGGACTAAGAAAATCTAAATAAAAAAAAATACAAATGTAAATAGAAAATTCAAATATAAAACGAAGCAAAAACGCTCATACAAAATTGGTAACGTTTCCAACTACTTTGTGCTACTGTAGTACTTATTTGCACTAGGCTATTGAGAAGCGGATTTCGGCACATTTTTCAAGACAACACAAAATGAAAAGTCAGAAAATTTCATGGCCGTTGTATTATCTTGAAAGGGAAAGAATTTGAAAATCTGCAATCTTCGAGACCCCATCATTCATGGATTAGGGTTAATGATCTTCTGTTGTGTCAGTTATTTACGTATTGGAGTATGATTTATTTCAAAAAAGTTGTGTTGTAATAAAAATTAATCTAAGCTCACAATTTTTATCTTTTTGTTTTGTGATGCAATAATATATGTATAATTGAACTTTGCTTTCTAAAAACATCTGGATGGTACATCTTGCCTTATTCTTACCTTTGTTTACCTGTCATTTTGGATGAGTGGACAGCAATATTAATGACAATACTAATCAAGTGTTTGTACACTGATGGTTAATCAATTCCATTTTATACAGTTGCAGTTTTTTATAGTTATATGCATATCTAATGGTCATGAAAAGGAGATTTAGTTTAGATTAGATAAATTTAATGGCAATTACAGTGAGAACAGGCTATTCATCCTGATGTAGCTTGTCGTCACCTTTTCAAAACATGCCATTAAGTAATTTGAAGGTTCCTCAAAGTACTGTTATCTTTGACTCTCCATATTTCAGTGGTTCTCTGCATGGGGAAAACCTTTTTAACATTTGTGCAAAATTTACCCTTGACCACCGTTCAGCTGTGCTCCCTTATTCTTACTGAAGAACTTATTTTAATGTTACATCTTGCATAAATACTAACAATTCATTTTATATTTTTTTAATGTTTCTATCATTTCATCTGTTACTCTCTTGCTTGCATAAAATTAATATGTTTAATTGTTTTAATCTCATCTACTAACACTTACCACACAGTCCAAGTGCACATGCAGTAGCTCATCTGTGGACTTCCTCTAGAGCTGTTTTTCTTTTTTTTGTAATACTGGAACTGTACGCAATATTTCAGATGATACCTTACAAATGCATTGAACAGCATAAGAATAAACTCTGTCTTTTCCTATACTCAAAACAGCATGACATGTAGCATGGCTTCCTGTCAGCTCTCTTAAATTGCTTCTGTATGCTGTCTGGACAGCACTGAGTTCATTATGACTAATGTTGCCTTCTCAGAAGTGTGTACATTCTACTTTCTGGTCCCCTAATATGTAATTATACTTAATTGTATACAACATTAATTAATTAATTTGCATTAAAGGTCATCTGCCACATTTCTGCCAGTGTCCTAATTATGTCCAGGTCTACAGTTTATGAAACTGCTAACTCTAGGAGATTCATCATTCCACCTAGTTTAGAGTAATTTATGAACTTTATCTAGCTTGTTATTTACATTCTTATCAACCAATTTATATGATTTAAAATGTGCACCACTTCTAACATTGTCTATTTCAGAAAAAACTTCCTCACTCTATATCAAGTTTAAAACAAATTTGCAACCATCTACACAATGTGCTTTGAGATGCCACACCATTCACTTTGATTACGAGATGTTCGGCTGAAATCATTAGCCTTGTATGTAACATGGAGCTACTCTTTCTTCTGCAACTGCAGAGCAGTCTTCCAACTAAGAGCACATTTAGCACATGACCAGTAAAATCAAATGTGGACCTTTTTCGGTTTTGAACCAGTCAAAAAAAAAGGTATTTATAGTAACTTTAATAAAGTTTCAAATAAGTATTTTTCTAAGCTTTTGACACGTTAGCGTTTTAATTTATTATATTAAGTAAATATCATCATTTTTCATTTTAAATAATTTTAATTTGCAAAAAGTGGCTTAAACAATTGTAGATAAAATATAGTATTATGTAAGCAAAATTTCATCAACTTGAATAGGGCCACAGCATCCAGAAGTGTTAAAGAAGAAAGTGTTCAAAGGGGGTGAATGCGATTAGCGGTCTAGGTAAATGCAAAAAAAAAATATTTAACTCGAAATAAAGATTGACAGATGTGTATCAGTTGTCTAATGACAGTAGTAAATTGAGCGGGTTAACTACTGACATCCTCTTCATAATTGTCCAGCTTTAATACTTTAAAAAAACTGCCTTGAATGTAACACTCTGCAAGTTGATCTGATGCATAGATGGGTGGGAAGCTACTAGGAACCACCACTGGTCAGAACTCCGACACCAAATTGTCCTTCAGTTATTCATTTGTTGGATGATTCTGGTGTTGCGAGTGTCGGATAAGCAATCTTCCACTGTATTTTGTAAAAAGAAAACAATTTTTTTTGTCCTGAAATAGGTTTTCCAGTACAATGGCATGTGGTTTATCAGTGCAATAGTGGGTGCCTAGGACAAGAAGCCAGTGCACTTGAAAATATGTTGAGCTCAGGAAAAAACTTTAAAAAACAATTTTTCATATCTGGCTTCTATGATCGCATACATGTACTTTTATCCCATCATGTCAAATATATGTTATTGAAATTTCTAAAAAATTATAGGTTGTATTTAAAGTATAGGCATGGCTTAACCTTCTATAAATAGGACAGCAATAACATACACTATTCATTGAATAGAAGGTGGGTGTGTGGATGTTCCAGCTACTGTTCAGTTTGAGTGATTCATCATTCCAGTATTACAGAACTCACAACTGCTCTCAGCTAGGAAGCTGCAATCTGGATTCAGACCCCAACATACTTTCACTTGGATTGTGTACTGTGCTCAGCCAGATGGTGTTCTTTCCAAATACAGACCTAAGAGCTACTGATTGAGAGCAATCACGTGTATTTACACTCATTTACATTTTTGCGGAATTCAGCTTGCTGCTGATCAGGTTTTGTCTTATCTTTGAAGTTATAATAATGCTATGCTCTACGGTTTCTGGACTCAAATCACATATCATAGCAGAGCGTTCTTTTACCACCCATTATATGTTGTTAAGTGAAGTCTTTGTCATTTCTGAATGTGGTGTATTAAAATGAAGTAACTTTTAGTAAAAGGTTAAACAGATAGTAGGTTACAAGATAAGGACAAGTGTTCATTACTGTTGTGAGCAGGAAAATCTTATTAATTTGAAAACACTGTACTTTAGGATCATTAGAAAATGATGATTCTGCAGTTTATATGAATAAAAAGTAAAAAAAAAAAAAATAATAATAATCACATGGTTATTTCTTAATTATACAATTGCCACTGTGTAAAAACAAAAAAGTCGTTAACTGTTGTCAGTGTTATTTTAACATGGATGTTTTGGGATGGAATTCGATGTGAGACACACTGTATGAGAGCTGTAAAAAGCAATAACAACAACAACATTTATTTATATAGCACATTTTCATACAAACAGTAGCTCAAAGTGCTTTACATAATAAAGAATAGAAAAATAAAAGACACAATAAGAAAATAAAATAAATCAACATTAATTAACATGGAATAAGAGTAAGGTTCAATGGCCAGGGGGGACAGAAAAAACAAAAAAAACTCCAGACGGCTGGAGAAAAAATAAAATCTGTAGGGATTCCAGACCATGAGACCGCCCAGTCCCCTCTGGGCATTCTACCTAACATAACATTTAAAAACTGCATTTTGTGTTTACTTGTGTTATATTTGACTAATGGTTAAATGTGTTTGATGATCAGAAACATTTTGTGTGACAAACATGCAAAAGAATAAGAAATCAGGAAAGAGGCAAATAGTTTTTCACACCACTGTAATGTTAACGTTTACCACCCCGGGTGGAATTGAAGAGTTGCATAGTGTGGGGAGGAACAATCTCCTCAGTCTGTCAGTGGAGCAGGACGGTGACAGCAGTCTATCGCCGAAGTTGCTCCTCTGCCTGGAGATGACACTGTTCAGTAGATGCAGTGGATTCTCCATGATTGACAGGAGCCTGCTCAGCGCCCGTCACTCTGCCACGAATGTCAACCTGTCAAGCTCTGTGTCTACAATAGAGCCTGCCTTCCTCACCAGTTTGTCCAGGCGTGAGATGTCCTTCTCCTTTATGCATATTGAGAGTGCTCAGGATTTCCACCCTCTGCACTCCTCTAGAATCTACAGCTTTAATGGTCTTATCAACCCAACACAAAGTTTGTTATTCCTGATAATCCCACAATCCCACAGTTTTATGTGTATTGATTTTTGCAAGGCACATTATCAGCGTATTAAATAATATTAATGACTTATACAATAATACATCATCCACTTTTTCTGTCAAAAATGATTTATTGATATGTGTGTATGGGTTATGCAAAACAGCAGTTCAGTTTTTTCGTTAACTTTATTGGAACTGGGTCTAAGAAACTGAATAATAAATTAAAATGAATGCATTTCTAATTCTGTTATTAGGTGGAAACTATTAAGGTGATGTGTGTAAGACAATGTAGAGTTTGATTCTATACTACTAATTTCCACATTTTTGAAATCTATTGAGAAGGAGAGCTACAGTCATTTTCTCTAGTTGTTCATTTACATAATGCTAAAAACATTGGAAGGGGTATATTCTTTGTCAAATTAGCCACTGTCAGAGCATGTCCTGCAGCTAATGCAAGTCTGCTGTACAAGAGAAGTAATAAATAATTGTTTTTCATGGGGTACAACAAAAGTAAAGAGGATTACAGATAACTAAAGTCATAAGTAACAATATATTCTTCTTCTTTTTTCCTTTAGGAGTCATATCTTACAATGAGTATTTGTTTTTACTGACAATCCTTACAAGTAAGTATAGGTTTAATAAATTAATAATTTATGCCTGTTGTACAGTTGTTGCATTTACTGATGATTGCTGGAGTTTTTGTTTTTAGCTACAGAGAAAAGAATGAACAATGCCTGTTCATTTAATAACTGATCCCCCAGGTTTTTTTTTTTTTTTTTTTTGAAGGTAACAATGGAACACATTTGGTGTCTATTGTTTTAGTTGTCACAGTTGTACAGTATGTCTGATTGAATGCTGTTTTTGGGGTGCAACCATGTGCTTTTGTTTTTATGTTCAATTAAAAACTTATGTCAGTTTTTTTAAGTAATAGTATGGATGGATGACTTTTTTTGTCAAACACTTTTTAACAATCATGTGCTAGAGTGTTTTTGAAGGTTGCAGAGTCTGTAGTGTTTGTAGACCAAAACTGTTTTTACAAGGTCCTGTTTATTACGGTTTCAAAGCACACATTCAGTGTGCACCTATATTCAGAAAACAATTGTGTCCTGTCTAATTATTGGCAACAATTTCATAATTTCTGGCAGATATGATCTGTAAAGCAATAGATATAGAGTACAGTAGTTACTACATTTCAACAGCTGGAGCACTGGCAAGTTAAGTGAGCAATATCTTATATAATTGACTTTTTAATTAGTTACAGCAGCAAACATATTATGTACTCTTATACTCTTATAGTAGGGCTCACAAAAAAAAAAACTTACTACAATGAAGGCACATCCTTTCAATCAGAAGCTCAATTAGTTACTTGAGCCTTTGGAATTCATCTTTGGCTTTTCCATACTCTGGACCTGAGTTTGCATCCTGGGAGCCCAGTATAGATTAGCTGGGGAGGGAGTGCCATATAAACAAACAGAAACGGGTTACACTATTTAAAGTAGTTAGGCAGGTACAGTGGAATAATTTAGGACTGTGCAGTTCAAAAGCAGAATGGTCAACACTAAAGGTTTAGGAGTCTTTTGAGTGCCACGTTGCATTGATTCTAGATGACCTCATATATGTGTATGAAGGAAAGCAACCTTCCGTGGATATTTGTGTTTGTTGTGGATATAAAGAATTGAGAGTACTTAAGCATCTAATAAACATAAAGACAACATCAGCCCTGGGGTCAGAATACAGCCAGTCCATTAAAGAAAGGGGCAAATAAAGGCTTCTATGTATACAGTTAACAGTCAGTTCAGCAGTAATTTACACATAGTCCATGTTGTGTGTATTTTCATAGGAGAATGTGGTCTTCATGTTATGATTACTGAGAAACAGTTCAAATTTTGTGATGTAAAATTAAAAATGCATTTGTTTATTGTTAAATAAATGAGAACCTTAAAGATCTGAGCTTTTAAGGTCTTGTGGTAGATTTATGTTGCCCTATTGTGCCGTTTAGCCTACTTTCTGTATGTGCATACCTTGCATCAGTATTGACTTGTTTATAATTGAAAACATACTTGATCAATGAATTGTATCATTTCAGAGCCACACAGAGGATTTCATATTGCTTTCAAGATGCTGGATGTTGATGGCAATGAGCATGTCGATAAAAATGAATTTTTAAAGGTATGTTACTGTGATAAATATGATTTTTTATGTATCAGCATTATGTTTTATTGTGTAGCATATCTGAAATGATAAATGTGCTGATGTCGAATTTATTTTGAGACAAAATACACAGGAAACAGCAGTTTTATACAAAACCCATAAAATGATTTGAAGTGAGTTACTGGAGTTCCTACAAGATCATTTATTTTAAATTGGGCTGTCAGTGGGTTGTGGGGGACCAATTCAGTAAAAGTAGACACCATCAGTCTAGGCTTGTCTTGGAGCTGACGATACCTTCCCTTTTAGCTTTTGGTGAAGCAACATCTAATCTCACAGCTACATTTTCAGACCCACAATTCCCATTACCGGGACAAATTGGCATTATGGAGGTGATTGAGGGGACTGGGCGGTCTCATGGTCTGGAATCCCTACAGATTTTATTTTTTCTCCAGCCGTCTGGAGTTTTTTTTTGTTTTTTCTGTGCCCCTGGCCATTGAACCTTACTCTTATTCGATGTTAATGTTGATTTATTTTTTATAATTATGTCTTTCATTTTTCTATTCTTTAATATGTAAAGCACTTTGAGCTACTGTTTGTATGAAAATGTGCTATATAAATAAATGTTGTTGTTGTTGTTGTTGATATACACATGCATATTGTTGTAGTGTGTTTCTCCTCTTGAATTTTATAAAAACAAAATACCAAAGTACAAAAATCTCTTTAAATCATTCGTACTTGCTGTATCACACATCTTAAGAGAGGTTGAGGGATGGCCCTATAAACCATCTTTCCAGTGTAGTAGTTGTGCTTGTTTATCCAAAACATACACAAGCTCTGTAATCATTCTTCTGCTGCTTACCTGGATTAGTAACAAAAGAATAAAGTAAATGGATACCCTTGTATCATCAAAGTAATTTTTGCACCCAAATATCTGTCCAAACAAAAAAAAAGTTGCTACAAACTTTTTTTTTTTTTTTAATTATTTTTCATTAGCTGAACTGGAACTACTATATTTAAGGAAACCATTTAAACTGGAGCAGAACAGGAAATTTTCCTTTAGGGAACATACTCTGATGCAGTACTATCTGAATATTCTCTCCATCTCCATCTTCTACAAGCTCATATAATACTTACTAAAACGGGAAATGAATGTATGTAGTGTGTGAGTTTGACTGAGGTTTATTTTTTATTTTTCAAATGCCCTTCTGTAATCAATAATTAACAGTGTTTGGCATTTGCAAATCTTGCAAATTAAACACAGTGTGTAATTTGCATAGTACTGGCAATACAGTATAATCATTCAAATCATTCATTTTTTTTCATTTCACTTTTTTCTTTGTGAAAGTTTGACTTAACTGAATGTTTGACTAGTTCAGTTTCAGCCTAAATTGTATAAAAAACAAACATCAGAGCTATAATTGCTCCTTTTAAATTTCTGTTTAGTATACTTTTTCATTATTTTTCAGGATAAGTCTGGTCTCTGCATTAGTACAGTTTTGGATTTTCTTCAGGACCTTCACTGCTTCTCTAAAACAGTATATGACATATTCTGTGGAAATCTACAAACATTTTTACATTGTTTCTGTGTGTTTGTTGAATCAAATTGTAGGCGGTAAGGCCACTCGGACAAATACTTTTGTCCATATTTTATATTCTGTTCTTTTTGAAAACTGATCTCTGTCATGAATTTTTCTTGCACAACTCGGTCTTCAACAATTACAATTTCCAAATTACTAGACTTTAATATATATATATATATATATATATATATATATATACTGTGTATATATTTATATATATATATATATATATATATATACAGTATATATACTGTATATTAAAGTATCTATACTAATAAAAGGCAAAGCCCTCACTCACTCATTGACTGACTGACTCATCACTAATTCTCCAACTTCCCGTGTAGGTAGAAGGCTGACATTTGGCAGGCTCATTCCTTACAGCTTACTTACAAAAGTTGGGTAGATTTCATTTCGAAATTCTACGCGTAATGGTCATAACTGGAAGCTATTTTTCTGCATATGCTGTAATGGAGTTGAGCTTGAAAGCCGTGGGGGGCGGAGTTTCGTGTGACATCATCACGCCTCCCACGTAATCACGTGAACTGACTGTCAACGCACTACGTAGAAAACTAGGAAGAGCTCCAAAACGCGCTGAAGAAAAGATGCATTATATAATTGAGAAGGCAGCGAAACAATAAGAAGTGAGCGAGTGACATATACTACCATATTCATGAGTGCTGCTACTTCGGAAACAAAGCACGGTGTAAACCTGAAGTTTAAATTAAGTTCATAGACACACTGCCGCTGGCGTTTGACATGCCCACGGGTAATGCGGGATACAAGTTTAATGGGAGGATGCAGGATATAAACGAGAGTTCTGATCACTTTGTAACTAAGTTAAAATTGCACGTGAACGGCTGTATTTATGCAAATTCTGAGAGACTGTGTTTGTGGGGGATTGACAGTTAAGGCGGGTGGGGAAGTCACGTCATCATATCCCCTCCCATTCACCTAATTTCGCTCTGAGCTGAACTCCGCAGCCAACGCAGTCTTACAGCAGTGACTTTGTGACGCTGCTACCAAATACTCACAGAAAAATCCACAAGTTAATACACACGCTGTCTCTAGAGTTTCTCCACACTGAATCCTCCAGGCACTACTTACAAAAGGTTACATTGACAATCGCATAGCTGAGAAACTTCAATGCATTTAATCACAGTTTCAATTACAAGCAAAGGGGAACTTCTGTCAATGCATGATTTCCTGGTACACCGATTACATTGATCAGCGCTTCCCAAAACCTGAGTATATAAAGACGGCGTTGGAATATATAATGTAAATGCTGGAATATATAAAGTCAAAACTTAAATATATAAAGTCAGCGTCGGAATATATAAAGTCAGCGCTTGAATATATAAAGTCAAATCTTGAATATATAAAGTCAGCGTCGGAATATATTGTCACGCTTCGGACACAGATTTGCACAGAGAACACAGGAGGTCGTAGAAACAAGAAGGATTTTTATTGAAACACTGCAAACACATGAGCTTAAACGTGCTCCATGACAAGTCAGAGATGACAGTTCCGCTAGGAGCAGAGAGAGAGAGAGATCAAAGCAAGCAAACAATCAATTTTCAACTGACAGGCTCTGCACAAGGCTTTTAAGTTAGCGGAGTATCGCGCGAGGTTTGCATTACGCGTTATAGCGCAAGTGAGAAAGTAAAGAGCAATGTGAGGGTAGTCTGTGTTTCAGGGGTTGTGGTTTGCCCAGTGGCGTCTGTATCTTCTTGGGGTGCGATCAGCCCTCCAGCTCACACCCTCCCCCTCAGCTTTATTCACATTCCCGTGAATCAAGCGACTCACTGTACCAGGTTCATTTAGTCGTGATAATACGTCTGCGTTGACGTGTTCAGAACCTGGCCGATGTTTTACTGTGAAACGGTAAGGTTGTAAGCCCAGAAACCATCTCATGAGGCGAGAGTTTGTATCTTTCTGTCGGTATAACCATAGAAGTGGAGCATGATCAGTTACCAAAGTGAAGTTTCGTCCCCACAAGTAATAGCGAAGCCCTCCAGCTCACAATATAAAGTAAGCGCTGGAATATATAAAGACAAAACTTCAATATATAAAGTCATCGTCGGAATATACAAAGTCAGTGCTGAAATATCCATCCATTTCCCAACCCGTTGAATCCGACCACAGGGTCACGGGAATCTCCTGGAGCCAATCCCAGCCAACACTGGGCGCAAGGCAGGAACCAATCCTGGGCAGGGCACATGCATCATTTTCAAAACATTAACCGAACAGTGTTTTTTTAATTTATTTTTATTTTTGTTAACTTACTTCAGTTCAGAGTCGTTTCAATCAATATATTTTGACTTTGACTTTATATATTCAGGAATGAGTTTATATACTCCGATGTTGACTTTATATAATCAGGAATGACTTTATAAATTCCGACGCTGACTTTATATATTCAGGTTTTGACTTTATATATTCCAGTGATGACTTTATATATTCAACTTTTGACTTTATATATTCAGAAACAAGTTTGACTTTATATATACTGACGCTGACTTTATATATTCGGGAATGACTTTATATATTAAAGTTTTGACTTTATATATTCTGACACCGACTTTATATATTCAGAAAATCAATGTATTTGCCTGTTTCGCACCCCATAATATATGTGTGTGTGTGTGTATATATATACACATGTATATATATATATGTGTATATATATATATATATATATATATATATATATATATATGCCAGCAACACTCATGACAATGACAAAACAATTACGTTGTCAATCATGTTACGTTATTATTAAAATGTTTCCTTTTCTTTTACTTCTCGCTGCTGCGGTATTTTGCTATATATATATATATATATATATATATATATATATATATATATATATATATATATATAGATATAGATATATATAGATATGACAACAACACTCATATCAATGACAAAACAATTACATTAACAATCATGTTACGTTATTTTTAAAATTTTTCCTTTTCTTTTTCATAACTTCTTTTACACACTACTTCTCCGCTGCGAAGCGCGGGTATTCTGCTAGTATTATATATAGCACAATGTGTATCAAAGTGCTTTACAACATGTCAAAGAGAAAGTTGCATGAAAAAGGAAACAAATTTGATTAGGCTATAATATTAAAGAATAACGAACAAAGAAAGAAAAAAAAACTGAATCAAAATGATCTTAAAAGTAGATAAATATCAAGTAGAAGAGTAGCATCCTTATATACACTGTCATGATGTAAGTCTCTAAACATGAGTCTGGTGGCCAGGAGGACAGAAAAAAAACAAAAAATAATATAGTTGGAGAGAGAGGTTTGGGCATATGTGCAGATTACATCTTGTTGCTGCACCCACCACATCACCCCTGGATTGGGACCCGAATGCAGCCATGCAACAAGTGACATCTCAGCACCACATTGGAACTGTTTGAGGTTTTTTCACAGTGGCTGGAGTGCCAATCCTGCCACCAATCAGAGTTTTCCTTGTATATTGGAGGACCTGCTTTCAGGCCTGGATGAAGATTAACATCATACCCAGGACGAAGCAGTTGCAAGTTAAGGGCCTTGTCACTTGTGGTGTTTATGGGATTCAAACTGGTAACCTTCCTATTGCTGGCGCAGATCCCTCTAGTTAGGTTGAAGGGAAAAAAAACGGAAAAAGAACCAACAAATTGAAATCTGCACAGGTGGCTGCATGGTGCCTTGATCAGGTGGTGGTGGCGGCGGCAACACGGATCGCTAGCACAGAACAACCAGAAAAGAATACTGTATAGAGAAACATAGAGATTAGTAAGATAGCAGATCCCTGAAGAATATGATAATTCTATGTCAGTATGGTCTATTAGGAGTATAACTATAATGTAGTTATAAAAAAGCCAACATAAAACAATAGTTTTTTTAGAAGGTTTTTTTTTTTCTTCCACAGTATTAGCCTGGCGAGTTTCTGTCTGTAAAACATTCCTTGTTTTAGGTGCATAACAGTAAAAGGCCACCTCAACATTTCTTTTAAGCTTGGCTCTTGGAGTTATAAGCAGACCACCTCTATAGAGCAAGATTATGTAAGGCTCTTTAAACCATTAGTAGTATTTTAAAGTGATTCTAAATGACATGGCTGACTAGTGTAACAACATTAAAACTGGTGAGATGTACTCAGATTTTCTTTTTCAATTTATTTCCATCTTTTCTTTTATTAGTTATTGAATTCTAGGTATTTATCATCACTGCTTTCTGACTTCAGTAATTTTTTATTTTTCAAGTTTGTTGTCTTCCTTTCTTAATGCAGTTCTTAGCTTTTCTTCTTTGTTTATGTGGTATACTCCTCTTTTCTACATTTCTACATGAAAGACAAGTATTATTATTTTTGGTATTCTCATCCCCCTGTGCTAATCATAAGCTTTAATTCTTAGTAGCTACCATTTTTTGTTTCTGTACATAAACTCTTCTTTCTCAACCCAGCTATTTCTTGGGTATTCATAACTGGTCCTCTCATTGGACGCATTCCCATTTTTTTTGATTCCAAAATATCAGTTAGTTAGCTTCATAGTAATTTAATAATACACTTGAGAGTCGAGTCGATCTACACTTGAAATTAAAAGAATAAAGCAGAATCTCTGTAGAACTCAGCAAACTTAGCAGCTTGCTGTGATGTTCAGAAATGTACACTAAAATGATGCATGCTGCATGATTTAATTTTAGGTGAAGTTGCTTCAACAGACAATATATATTACTTATTCTCTTTTTAATTGGAAAAGCTCTGAATGCTGCTATTGCTTATTTTCTAATATTATGATTTTTGGTAGAAACTGAGCTTATACTAATGTTTTTAAGAAATCATGTGCTCGACTTTGTGTCGTGATATGTTTGTACATTATGCTAAAGAAATATTTTACTGTAAGCAAAATCTTCTACTTTGTTTCATTATCAAGGAACTACCTGTATGTCTCCAGAGTGTCTCATATTTGACAAGCAAATACTATAATACTATAAAAAGCATTAGTTTTAATAAGAAATCAGTAGCAAAGCAGCAAAAATGTAATATACTTATGTCTGTTATAATTTACACAATAATTCTGACTTTGTTTTGCTGTATATCACCTCTTACTGTCAGTTAACTCCTATGAAGAGTTAATTGTTTTTCATTCCAACCTCTATTCTAACGTTTAGTGCTTCCTTTTGATTTATCTTAGATTTAAATTATTTTCTAGTTTGCTTTTTACCATGAATATTTATTCTTATCTGCATTATAAAGTGCTTTATGATTTGGACTGTTATAAAAGCATCTATATAAAATAAACAGACTAACTGTAGCTAAAACTTTGGATAAAATGTTTCTACTGTGAATGAACAGAATAAATGGAACTGTCGCAATATAGTTTATTTATTTAGCTTTTATTTATTGCATATGAATTCATCCTATGTTTGTATAACGTGTTTTATTCTTTTATTCCAACTCCAAATTTATTTATTTATTTTTTTATTCACAAATGTATTTTTTATTTAGAAAGGAGGCTGATGTAACTGCCTTTCCCTCACCTATTTAATATAGATATGCTAGTAATCATATGAACAACTCTTTTGTGTTTTAAAATGTAATATATGTGTTGCCATCTCATTAACTGTGGTGGATACTGTCAAAAGAAAATTTGCTTTTTTTTCCATCACCTTGTGATTTTTGTTAATTGTTAATGTAAATTCCCTTGTTTCATTAATGCTTTCCATTAATATTGGATGCAGATGTTTCCAAGAGGTATGTAAACAATTGATATTCCCTAACAAAGATCTTTTAGTCTGCATATCATTTCTCAAAAGATGACGTATTTTTCTGTCCAGTGCAGCAGTATAAGAAATCAAGTGAGTTGATCCACTTCCTGTTATAAAATGCAAAGTGTTTTTATGGCATGATAATCTTTTCCTCTCCCTACTTTTTTATGTTTTCAGTGGTTCTCCTGTATTAAAAACTGCTTTCCCAGGTTACATTGCTTTTGATAAGATGTTGCAGTGAGTCTTAGTGTTCTATGTGCTGCAGACCAGTGGTGTCAAACTTAGATTATGAGTCCTTACCACTCTCTTTATTAAGTGAGTTGAAGTGAACTTGACCTTTATTGCCAGGCAGCATCGTGTTTAGGAATTTCTGTTGGTGATACAACCATACAGAGAACAAGGTAAATACAATTAAACAACACAATATACAATGCAGTGCATGACACCATCACATTATGTACAGTAGGTGTAGAAATTTATTGCACAAAAATTAAATATATGAAATATTATAGTAAAGTAGAATTGCACTCCCACCTAGTAACATACAAAATAAGTCCTTTTAAAACAAACACAAAATAAACTTAATTTTGATTGGATGTAGGACTTTAAGAAATGAGGAAAGGACCAAGATGATTCAGACACTGTGTTCAATTAGAGGAAAGGAACTGTTCACATGTCTAGTAGTTCTCGTCTTTAGTAACTGGTAACCTTTTCTCAATAATAAAAATAAAAGAGTTGGTTGAATGGGTGAGTGTAGTCACATTGCCATACCAGACTATTATGGAGAAAGTGAGGATGCTTTTAATAACAGCTTGATAAAACTGTACCATTTTTGATTGATACAGGAAAACCATACACTGCTGAGCATTTTGTGATAAGCACAGTTATGTTTTCTTCCCAGTTTAGATTATGAGTGAAAATTGAAATGATTCCACGCTGCTGACAGTGACATAATTTATGACTAGGGGTGCAGAAGGTGTTACTTCTACTGTATTTATAGAATTCAAGTTAAAATTGTTGATGGTGCACCAGCTGGCCCGCCGATCCACCCCCATCCTATATGGCACCTTATCTTCCATCTGCGATCAGGCCAGTCAGGATAGTGTCATCAACAAACTTCGTCAGTTTAACTGGAGATGCAGTAATTAATAACCGATACTAATGCTAAAGGAACATAGCATATTGCCATTATTTAAAGTGACTTGCATTTTAATTGTTTCGTTTTTTTAACCAGCAGCCTAACAATAATTAGATACAAAGCAGGCCAGCATTTACCATACTAACTTGATCTCATTTGCATAAGTCACCAGATTAGAAAATTAAAAAGCTCTCTCTGTATTACTCAATGAATAAAAGTATACATTCCCCCTACACACCCAGACCAATATATTATATAAAAGTGCAGACATAAGTTAAAAACATAAAGCAAGGATTTTAATGGGTTATGAGGAAAACAAAAGTAAAAAAAATTCTGTAAAAGTGAAATCATTTGAAAGTATTTATTTAATACAGACAACAGAGAAATATTAGTATTATTTAATATAGGCAGTTAGAACAAAGTGGGCCGTGGCAAGTAGTAACAACACACTTTGTTGACAGTCACTGTATGTTGCAATGCTGATACAGAACATTACAGCAGCGGCTGGAGAGCAAAACGGTATGTTGCTGTCCTCAGCCAGCCATAGCAACTGAACAAGTTGCATAACAGGCAGCAAACACTAGTTTCCTCATTACATTTGGGTTATTCATCAAGAGAATATGAGAAAAGAAAGTATAATTACTTATAAAGTTACAACTAAGTACTGTAAGAAGGTAGTAAAAATATATTTTTATTACGAAATTTGAAAATGAACTAAATACGGGACATTTGGGTGTCCCTGAAAGGTCAGTACAGGACAGGGGACAAAATGATCAAATATGGGACATGTCCCGTATATAAGGGACGTCTGGCAACACTACATTTGCACCTTTGTCCATCACATTGTGCCTGCCTCAGTAAAGTGTTAGGAAAAAACGACTGAAAATATTAATTTGTGTTGGTCTATAAAACATTTGGATGATGATCTTAGAAAATGAAAATGAACATTTTTAAAAGTGGCAAGTGTGATGAAAGCTGTAATAAGCGATTGAATTAAATAAACCTGTTTCACTAACACCTAAATAGGAATTAAGGCAAAAGTAGTCCATTTTGTTAGCAGCAATAATTTGTTTGTAATGAGGAAAGTGTCAGGAATGAAAACCTGCAACACTTCGGGATCCTAGACTGTAGATGATTGTTTTTTTTATTATTATAATTATTATTATTTATTTGCCTTTTACTAAGAAATAAAGTGCTTTGTATTGACTGATGATACTATAGTTTTTACTAAATATGTTTTTCTTTTCTTTAGTTAAAAAACATCATTGGAAATAGAAAAGAGACTAAACTTCCAAAAAATGACACAGAGGTAAGCCAAAAAATTATTTTCCTCTTTCTGACATGACTGTTGGTTTTGAACCAACTAGAAATTCATGTGATAAAGGAAAGTACATTTATACTCCTGTGGATTCAATTAATTGTACACCTTTTGCTTTTTATTTTTAGAGCTATAAAGAAGCCAGTCCAGAAATGTAAAAACTAACGCACTACCCACTCCCAGTCACTTTCACTTGGTACATCTCTCTTGTGCTGTTTATATCTGAGGACCAAATTCCACCCACATTAAAGGGTGGACACTTTTCCACTCATACTAGTCTGTGAACAGATGTTGGGTAATAAAGCAAATTAAAATGGCTTTCCTATCTTCTTAGTGGGAAGTCTGGGATAAGAATTCCACTAAGTGGTCCACCTGCTTTTATCTGCAGAGGTTTAGCAAGTTGAAGTAAAGTTAGCAAAAAGCGAATAAATCAAGGGATCGAGAATTGTGTTAGGTCTCAGTTCTAACTCGATTTTTAAAGGGGGGATTTTGTAGCTGAAATCATTTTTAGATGGACTTTATGGATTTCAAAATTGCAGTATTTCAAAAATGCTTAAATAGATGACATTATTGTTAAAAATATGTGAGTCACCGCCGTTAGAATGGCATTGCTGATGAAATTTACTTATCTGACCTACTTTGTAGAATAACAAAAATGCACAGAATCCAGTTTGTGCTTTAGGGGGGCATCTGTAGCAGAATTGGACATATGGCAGAAAATAGTCCATGTAGTTTGATCAGTCAGAGAAAACAAAATAAAAGTAGAAATACAAAGAAAAAAGCTACACAAGATGCAGCCACCACTCCCAAGTGAGAGAAAAAGAAGAAAGACACAAGCAGAAAAAAACACATCTAACTTTTTAAGTACAATAAAACAATTCATAGCATAAGAGAGTCAATTGCTTATTTTAAAATTATATTAATGAATTCTTGCCATGTTTTAAAATGTTTTGGACATATCCTCTAATATATTATGTATATTAAACATATCAAATAGAACGTCTCTTACCCAGTGAGTTACAGATGGTGGGTTGGGAGTTGAGCAGGGTAAGTCTGCGTGCTAGTAGATAGAGTAGACTATTTTAATCGATTTTTCCCTGTGCACTTTAATACCACCTAGGAGTACACTGGAAATCACTGTTAATGGGTTAGGAGTGATTGTGACACCAAGGCTGTCTGAGAAGTATGTAAAAATCTTTATCCAAAGTTATATTACATTGTTTTTTTTCCCTAAAGCATATAGACTAGTGATGCTGGAGCTAGATGGCAACACTCACAGGTTGGGGTTACCCTTGGCACATTTTGGACAATTTTAAACAAGATGAACGTGATCAATGAAAGAACTTTACTTGAATTATGGAATGCTTGGCACAAATGGAACTATAGTGTATTCTATGTATGGCAGAGGTCTGCTCCTTTTCTGACATGCTCATTGAAACGTCCCTTTTCCACCATTTCCTGTGAATGTTGAAGGGTAGATTCTTTGAACTGTTTTTATTTTTATTTGAAATGCTGTCTGAGTCTTCATCAAAACTAACCAGTATAGCCTCTCAAATAGATTTGTGTGGAAGATTTGGAAAATTGGTTAAGGTTCATTTAAATTTCAAATTTGCATATAGAAAAAAAAAGTGTAGCAGAAAAATGTAATTTGGAGCAGAACGGTTTATAAAATGCTAAAACGTTATCTACATAAAGGTCTCTTTTAAGTGTCTAGTGTTTTCCATAAGTTAAACACTGAGTGTGTTTAAGAAGGTTGAAAAGGTGATTATTGTGTATAGGAGCAACAGATAAGCGCTGTCTTGAAATGTGTTTGCATTGGTTCATTATTTTAGTAATTGGTGGCCAATTGCTGGTAAATTGATGATAGTAAGTATTGACTGGAGCACAGAGCAGGGAATAGAAAAAACATTTTTAGTAAGATTTGTTTTACATTTCAAACCACGTCAGTGTACATTCAGGATATTCTGCCAGTTTCCAAGAGTTTAATGAACATATATTTTCTACCTAGTAGTAAAGTTGAAAAGTATTACAATGCCACCTTCTACTTTAGATCTTTTTAGAGTTGCCTTTTTGATGGGTCTCTGTTTTTGAACTTCAGATGAATGATGTTATGATTGAATCTGACTTCTTATTGCACGTGTCTGTATCTACACTTTACTGCACTGTGCTTTTGTGTTCCTCAGTGTCCTGCAATATTACACCACTCCACACCCCACAGTGCTTTGTTACTAATTTAGCTAAGGAATCCACTCCTTCTTATTGAACAGATTATGTTTAGGTAGTAAACGGTGATTAGAGGTTATCAACTGAGTTACCGTAGATCCCGTTATATAAGCCGAGAATTTCATCCTAGATTTTTGGCTTGGAGTTTTGGGGTCGGTTTATACAACGAGTATCGTTTCAGATTCAAGATTTCCAGCGCAATGCCGGTTTTGCCGATGAATACGGAAGTAAATAATGACGAAACCACAGAGCCATCTTTCAAATGAAGAAGTAACTTTGCATGCCGGTACTTTAAATTAAATAAAGAATTTATTCAAAAAAGTGTTCTAGTTGTTGATTTTATTAATAAAATCTATACTAATAAAAGGCAAAGCCCTCACTCACTCACTCACTCACTCATCATCACTAATTCTCCAACTTCCCGTGTAGGTAGAAGGCTGAAATTTGGCAGGTTCATTCCTTACAGCTTCCTTGCAAAAGTTGGGCAGGTTTTATATTGAAATTCTACGCGTAATGGTCATAACTGGAAGCTGTTTTTCTCCATTTACTGTAATGGAGATGAGCTTGAACGCCGTGGGGGCGGAGTTTCGTGTGACATCATCACGCCTCCCACGTAATCACGCAGTACATAGAAAACCAGGAAGACCTCAAAAGCGCTGAAGAAAACATGCATTATATAATTGAGAAGGCAGCGAAACAATAAGAAGCGGCGAGTGACATATACAATCATATTCATGAGTTCTGCTACTTCGGAAACAAAGCACGATGTAAACCTACACTTTAAATTAAGTTCATAGACAGGCTGCGCTGGCGTTTGTAATTTAGTGCCTGCCCATATAAGGCTGTCCGTCCGTCAGCGGCAATCCAATAGCAAACTGCCACTAAATATTCACGGGTGAAGGACTGTGCTTATGGAGAGGAAGATGAGATGGTCAGGGTGGTGTTTGACACAAACTCAGCGAAACTGCGAGAGAAAGTTTTAAGTGCCAGGACTAAGGTAACATTAAATACAGCCATGGACATAGCACGAGATGGCACCAGCACAGCTGGGAACCTTCGATGCATGTACACCGGCGGCTCACGTGAACTGGCGCAGTGCACAGATAAAAGCAACAGTTCCAAAGAGCGCTGAACAAAACCAATTACACAATTGAAAAGGCAGCAAAAATATGAAGCGTCTATACATACAAGCATATTCATAAATCCAGCTACTGCGGAAACAAAGCACACGGTGGAAAAAGTCAATGTCCCGCTAAAGGAAGACAGTGTAAAAAACCCGTGCATGCAGTGTGTCAGGTCTCAGATAAAGAAGAAGACGAGCTGTTTATTGATGCAGTAAGAAACGAATCGATGAATGAAACCTGTCATCTTTACAGCGATTGACAAACACGGAATGTAACTTGAACACAACACGTCCTACAAATACGAACCTGATTGAAAGAAATAATGATAATCAAATCCTTGATGACAGCAACACTCAGTAACACTCACAAAACAAATACTGTATATTGACAGTCATGTTACGTTATTTTTAAAATGTTCCCTTTTCTTTTCTAGCTTTTTAACACACTACTTCTCCGCTGCGATACGCGGGTATATATATATGTATATATATATCCCGATCTACATACTCGAATAATGGATACTTTATTAGCCATCAATGATTGTTTTGGTAAAGCCATACTCAGTGTATTCATTAGATGAGCGGTAAAAAGTAAGAGCGAGGGAGGATGACTTATTGAGGCATGCAGGCTGTAGTGCGCGTCAACTCTATCTGAATTGCGCGATCACATTTGAAAAATATATCTTTTCAAGTTCTATTTAGTCCATATGTGTCAAACTCAAGGGCGGGCCACATCCGCCCGGCGTGTAATTATATCCGCCCGAGATCATTTTATATACTGTATTATTGTTATTAATGGCCGGGTATATGAAGCGCTGGTAACACAATAAACTACAGATCCCATAATGCAGCGCTTCAGCTGCCTTGCGAACACTTACGCGTTAATCAAGTCTAGCTTATGATGCTGCAAGTTATTGCGAAGCTAGCTCACACGATGCTGAAGAGAAAAGTTGATTCTGAAAATAGAGCCTTTAAAACCGATGGGAGGCTGAGTATATGTTTACTGAACCCGTGTGTCTCATTTGTGGAGCTAATGTGGCTGTAATTACAGAATTTAATCTAAGACGGCACTATGAGACAAAACATCAGGGTAACCTGAAAGACCTGAATGCAATGCAGAAGAATTAAATAAGAATCTGACACTTCAGCGGACGTTTTTACCCGTGCACAATCACAAAGTGATTTCAAGTGAAGCTGCTTTTATGGGAGACACAAATGCACCAGTGCAACTTGCCCCACTTTCCTGTTGCCAAGTAATGTTAAACCAAGTCGTCACTACGGTGTTCCCAAATCGCACTTTGCTGATAAACTGAGCGCACTGAGTTTGCACGGCGCTTTGGTGACTTTGAAGAACAAAAAGTCCGTCTACATGCGGCTCGAACCTTGTGCATGTTTGGTAGCACATATCTGTGTGAGAAGCTCTTCTCAGTGATAAAGACTAACAAAACAGCACACAGGAGTCGCCTCACTGATGAGCACCTGCAATCCATCCTGAGAATCTCCACAACACAGAACCTCACACCAAACAGAAACGAACCTGTGCCAAAAAGATGCCAGGCGTCCAGCTCTAAAATGACATATGAGCAAAGACAACTGAATGATTTGATTTGTTATTGCTGAAAGGAACACATTTTATTTATATTTCCAGGTTTTGTTATGCAGCATGTTCATATTTGAATTTGTATAATTTTGACAGGATATATTTTTATGGAGAGCAAAATCTTTTGGGATATTTAAAATCTAAGTTTATTTTTTATATAAAATTACATAAGAGTAAAGAAATTTGAATGTTTGTTCTTTTAACGTTTACTTTATTTCTAACTTGTATAATTTAGACAGGATATATTTTTATGGAGAGCAAAATATTATAAGTTGTTTAAGGTTTGAGTTGATTTATTCAGAATAATATTCCTGTCTGTTTTACCATTCCTACCAAAGATATTTCTGTCGACTAAATAAAAATTCCTTCTATTTAAAATTTAAATAGAACTTGAACAAATCGATAGTTCATAATATCCACGCAGACTTGCACGTAAGAGCGGAGTTATCCGTTTTAACAAGCAGCGTATTGCACTGATACTGAAATAGCTGTGTGTGTATATATGTAGATATGTATGTATATGTATATATATGTTTATATATGTGTGTGTGTGTATATATATATATATATGTATTTGTGTGTATATATGTGTGTGTATGTATGTATGTGTGTATGCATATGTATGTGTATATATGTAAATATATATATATATATATATATATATATATATATATATGACAACAACACTCATCACTCACAACAGTGACAAAACAATTACATTGACAATCATGTTACGTTATTTTCAACATGTTTCCTTTTCTTTTTCATTGCTTCTTTAACACACTACTTCTCCGCTGCGAAGCGCGGGTATTTTGCTAGTTTATAATAAATTATCGGGAAGTTTATAATGAAATTTTTTGTTTTGATTTACGATCAACATCTTGCGTTACGAAACGAATGCGGTCACGTGTATCCGCTTGCGCGATTGTAAACAAACAACCGAGAGCGTTAGTAGCATCAGTCGGATACCAGATACATGTGTTTGTGAATGTAATTTCCATCATTGCAGTGATTTACCTATATATATATATAATTCATTAAAACCATGCAAGCAAGACACATAATTTCTAAGGAAGGAAGAGAAGGTAAAAGAAAGCGATCGCAATCGAAACGAAATTGGACATTGTGTGGAAATATCTCCTCCCTTCCTGCAGCCCAAAGATGTCAAATTAAATGGTGAATACAGTATGAAATTGTTTCTAGAATAGAATGCCTTTTATTGTCACTATACGCATCTACAATGAGATTAAAAGCAGCCCCTTCAGTGCAAGAAAAAGTTCTGTATAGGGCTTGTATGGTTGTTTTTTAGCTTTAGCATAACGCCGGATCTGCGGCCCCGCTTCTGCTTTCTTTCCCTCCTCCGTCTGTGTTGTCTCCTAGACCCGACAACAATCCACGGAGAGCCCGCTGGTCTCTCTATGTTGTCTGGGATGTTGTGCGTGTGATGAAAAACACTCGAAACAGATGTCTGGCTCTGGACACCGATGTCTATAAGGTTCTGAATGGTGTAGCAGATGTTTGCCGAACCGATCGTGCACAAACAAGGACAGAAAAAAGTACAAAAACAACAAAAAAGTGCACTGAAAAGGAGAGCCCTGAGCCGCTGCGACCATGCGCGCCGCCATGCTCCTAGCTTAATTGAAGTAGGCTAGGCACTTTTTGTAACTTTTTAGTTAGTACATTAGAAAAATTATTGGTGTTTTGGTAAATTATTCACATTATATTATATATCAAAAATGCCGTCAGTCTCAAATTCTCGCTGATAAACATTATAAATATACCCGAAGAGACACTTTTAAGGAAATTTAGAAAATTTTGCTTGGAGAGGGGGGTCGGCTTAAATACCGGTCATCGGCAAATACATGTAATTTAGTAGGTAGAGAAGGGGTTCGGCTAATATACCGGGTCGGCCTGTATTCCGGGATCTACGGTATTTAAATTCTGATTTTTCACAGGGCTCTGACTTTTTCACTGCAGCGATAACACCACAAGCCACGGGATTTATTACAAAACTGTAGCAACCAGTAAATAAATTGCCTTTTATTCATGTTCAGTATACAGCATTCAAACTTACCTGTATGCATCTAAATTTCATTTTTGTAAGCAGCACAACAAGTGTAATGAAGCAGCTCCTGCTGTGCCTGCGTGTTTGGAAAATATTTGTCTTCTTTTTAAATCTATTGCCACAGTCTTTTAACCTCATCTATTAGTTCCTCCTCTCTATTTCTTTCTTATACATGTCTTTGCTGTCAGTCTTCTCAGGCTAATTGTTTAACAGGTTGTGAGATGGGACTTGATGAAAACATTTATTTTTGCACCACAAAAACGAGAGCTCCCTGGGATGCATCAATAGTGTGGTTTCACATACTCCTGCAATAAAAAGTATGATAAATAGCAGCAGGCATATCACTCAGCACAGAATTCACAGTTGGATAAAATACTGTAATTTTACTACACAATCATGTGGTAACTCATAGTTTGAACAACTATGCTGTAGTGCTCAGAAAGGGGTGGAAAAGGGTTTGTCCCCAGCAGAGTCTACAGCACATTAGAGAGCAGTCAAACAAAGAGCTAAGCAGAAAGTTTTTCAAAACCACTGTTTACTTTCAGTACCAAAATTCCCAAAATGCTAGTACTGTACCTTTTTAAAAATGTCTTTTTTTTGTACTTTTGTCAGTTCTGGTATACTCTGCAACAGTAGTTGCTGTATTGTGCTCATTTTTATTCAAGTCTTTCTCTAATCAATTCCCTTTATCTTTGGTTTATTCCAGAGATGAATAACCAATGACCCAATAGCTATCACAAAAAGCATTGGTGATAGTGGGTACCCTTGTCAAGTGGCACATTCTTTTTTAAAGTAATAGGAGTTTGTGTTATTAATAAGGACTGAGGCTTCTTGTCTACTATAAAATAATTTAATCCATGTGGATATGATAGGTCCAAACCCAAACTTGTGCATGATCGGAATAGAGTTTCTTTTGAATTTTTTCCAGGCTCCTTTCTGACATTATTTTGTTTAGACTGTAGACCATTTTGTGGTTTCAGTCATCATGATGCAGGTCCTGGGTGCTAGGGGCATATCACTTAGCACACAGTTCACGCTTGGATGAACTTTTGTAATTATACTACACAATCATGTGGCAACTCATGCTTTAAGAAACACTCCTGTAGTGCACTTAAATAGGTGGGAGGGGGTTTGTCCTCCACTGACTCTACAGCACATCAGAGAGAGCAGTAGAATGAACAGATGAGCACAAGAATTTTCAAAACTACTATTTTGACCTACTGGGTCATGACATACGTGGTAATTGGTGAGGGGTTAAAAGGTTGTCTCTTCTTTTTTTGAGTTTTGGTTTTGACCCTTGCTTTGCCCTGATTCTGTTCTTTCTCCTGTGTCTCATTCCTGTTTTCTTTACTGACTGCCCATTTTACAGACAATACAGTACAGTACAGTGTAGTATGATCAGTTTGAAATTGACAACCAACCTAAACTGTATGTCTTTGAAAATGTAGGAGGAAAACCAATGCAGGTGTTGTGATATAGAGTTCTAGACATGGTGAAAAGTGGGTGCGAGACCCACAAAATGAACCACAATGCTGACTAGGATCTTCTCTGACCTGACCTCCTTAAGCAGCCAGTCCCCAAGTTATACAGGCTTTGGCTTTCATCTCTCCTCTGCACATGTCCAAACCAAAACAATCTCGCCTCTCTGACTTTGTCTCCCAACCATCCAACCTGAGCCATCCCTCTAATGTACTCCTTTCAAATCCATTCCATCCTTGTCACACTCAATGAAAATATTTACATCTTTAACTTTGCAACCTCCCACTCATTCTCCTGTTTTTTGGTTAGTGCCACCGTCTCCAACCCATATAACATAGCTGGTCCAAACCGTCCTGTAGACCTTCCCTTTCACACTTACTGGTACCCATCTGTCATAAATTGTTCATGACATTCGTCTCCACCCATTCCACCCTGCCTGCACTCTCTTTTTCACCTCTCTTCCACGATCCCCATTACTCTGTACTGTTGATCCCAACTATTTAAAATCATCCACCTTCGCCAACTCAACTCCCTGCATCCTCATCATTCTACTGACCTTCCTCTCATTCACACATGTATTCTGTCTTGTTCCTACTGACCTTCATTCCTCTCCTCTCTAGAGCATATCTCCACCTCTCCAGGGTCTCCTCAACCTGCTCCCTACTCTTGCTACAGATCACAATATCATCAGCAAACATCATAGTCCACGGGGACTCCAGTCTAATCTCATCTGTCAGACTGTCCATCACCATTGCAAATAAGAAAGGGCTCAGAGCCGACCCCTGGTGTAATCCCACCTCCACCTTGAATGCATCCGTCACTTCTACCGCAGACGTCACCACTGTCACACTTCCTTTGTACATATCCTGTACAACTCTTACATACTTCTCTACCACTCCCAACTTCCTCATACAATACCACAACTTCCCTTGAGGCACCCTGTCATACGCGTTTTCTAAGTCCACAAAGACGCAATGCAACTCCTTCTGGCCTTCTCTATATTCCTCCATCAACACCCTCTGAGCAAAAATTGTGTCTATGGTGCTCTTTTCCCTAGCATGAAACCATACTGCTGCTCACTAATCATCACCTCCCTTCTTAACTTAGCTTCCACTACTCCTTCCCATAACTTCATGCTGTGGCTCATCAGTTTTATCCCTCTGTAGTTACTACAGCTCTGCATATCCCCCTTATTCTTAAAAATCTGTTCCAGTACACTTCTTCTCCACTCTTCAGGCATCCTCTCACTTTCCATTCTTCATCCTCTTGATAGCTGTCCTTACTTCCGCCTTGCTAATTCACTGCACTTCCTGATTAACTATCTCTCCATCATCCAGCCTTCTGTCTCTCTCATGTTTTTCATTCATCAGCCTCTCAAAGTACTCTTTCCATTTGCTCAACACACTCTCCTTGTTTGTGAGTACGTTTCCATCTTTTTCCTTTATCACCCTAACCTGCTGCATATCTTCCCCAGCTTGGTCCCTCTGTCTAGCCAATCAGTACAGGTCCTTTTGCCCCTCCTTAGTGTTCAGCCTCTCGTACAACAAATCATATGCCCATTCTTTAGCCTTTGCCTCCTCTCTCTTAACTTTATGCCTTATCTTCTTGTACCCCTATCTACTTTCCGCATTTCTCCTTCTTCGACAAGCTTTTCCGCTGTATACTTTCCTGTACTCCCCCCATTCCATCACCAGGTTTACTTCTCCTCCTTCCACTAAACAGATGTCACACCAAGCACCTTCCTAGCTGTCACCCTTACTACTTCTAATGTAGTTGCCCAGCTACCTGGTAACTCTTCACTGCCGCCCAGTGCCTGTCTTACCTCCTTCCTAAACGCAAACTTACAGTGTTCCTTTTTTAACTCCCACTTTTTGATCCTTGACCGTGTCCTCAATCTTGTTCTCTTCTTTATATTGAACATCATCCGCTGTGACGATTAGCAGCTCCCAGCATCCATTACAGCCTCGGGCGATTCCACACCTCTGCACTTAAGTGTGGGTCTGTCTGTGGACCTCACTTTACCACAAGTATTATGTACGGTTCTGGGTACTAAGCTAAAAGAAAGACATAGCAGCACATCCCAGGACTTAAGGATGTATCATACTCCAAGAGACTCAGAAAATTAAATCTATTTAGTCTCGAAAAAAGGAGACCTAATTGAGGTCATAAAAATTCTCAAAGGAATTGATGAAGTAGATCCTTTAGAATTCTTTCAATTTAATGGTGAATCACGTACTTGAGGACATCAGTAGAAATTATGAGGAAATGCATTTAGGACTGAAGCCAGAAATCACTTCATTATACAAAGAATCTGAAACAAACTACAAAGCCCTGAAGCTGAAGCAGAAGACTTGACAACATTTAAAAAGTATCTGAAAGAGATACCTGGACAGCTTAGCTGTTAATAAAGTCTGTCTAATCTAATCTGTTAGCTAAACAAACTTGTTGGACTGAATGGTCTCCTCTTGTTTGACAAATTTCTTATGTTTTTGTGTTCTTGTGATATTACAGTTGAGCCCAGAAACTTACTTGGACTTGCAGTGTATCTAACTGGCATACATTCAGGCCCATCTTAGATCCAAGACAAGCATAGCTGGAGCTCGAGTTGGGTAGTGAGCTTGTATGACGGTTGCTTCAATTATTTCATGATGTGTTCTAATTATATTACTATCCAAGAAGTTAATAGAGATTCATTTTTTTCTGTATTAATACTGATTCGTTATTAAAGATGCATCCTTTCCATTGATGGTTTCCTCATACACCAGTTGTTTATGTTGCATATATACCTAAGTGCCATTACTGTACTTGAATCTGTCATAAAGGACAGGGAGTTAGCTTTTCTGTTCATATTAGATAGTCAGACAACATTTGACATTTTTGGATTTCTCCAAAAGTTTTTTTTTATCTGTTTGACTGTTCTGCTCTGCTGTGTTGTTATATAGACTTCTGTTTTTCTACTCTGGTTGTCCTTTGTGGTGTTTTCTTTGTTCATGTCTGTCTGTTGAGGAACAACTGAGTGAATCGTACCCTTGAGGATTTACTCATAAGGCATCATTAAACCTCTCCTTTACTGGAATATCTCTAAGGCATAAAATATGTTTTTGAACTATATGTTCTTTTCTTTATTTGCTTTTCCTATGTTGTGCATAGATTATATTATTACATTTATTTTTTTGTATGTTCGCTGCTGGAGAAATTCTGAAGTTGAGCATCCAGCTTTAAAAATGACTTTTTCATTCAAAATGCATACATAACAAATATACTCTGTCAGGATTTTGACAGTATTATCACCTTTGGACCAGACAAACTACAAAATAAGCTTTCCATATTAAACACAAGCTTGGAAATTTGTCACTGATCATCATTTCCTTTAGTTATGGCCCTTTTATTCTGCAGCTGTCTTGATCAAAACAAAACCTGTTTAAATGCTTGAATAACAACCAATGATGAATTACATAAGGGCACTAATAATGAAAATATAAGACTGATCAAAGTTTTCAAGTAAATAATCAGTTATTAAGTGTTTGGCAAAAAGAAAACCTTTTATTTAATGGGCACAGTAATTGCAGTAAAGAATGGAAAACAATTGGAGGCCATTGAAGTGTTAGCCAAATTTAAACCTGTAGGCAAGTGTTTGAAAACATGAATAAATAATGATAAAATAAGACTTTTATTTTGCTATGTCCACGGTGAGGTCATTTTAGCTTTGAAAATAAAGGCAGAAAATGTGGTACAGAACAGGGAAGGGTCATGCAAGGTCCTGAAAGTGAGAAGGATGCATGAAATAACATTGGCATCATTTCGATTAGATTCAGATTGTAGCTTTATCCTTTACAACTTCTTGCCAACCAGCCATGTTTTCACAAAGCACTGAATTCTTCATGTAGCAATCCAGTGAAAGTTTCAAACATTCATTCAGTGCACATTTATAGGACTATAAATACATGTATATATTTAGAAATATATACATTCAAGAAAAGTTGTTAGACACACACAAATATCAAAAATGCACAACATATTTTTTTGCCATACCACATGCCAGTAGAAGTGGTGGGGCGGTCCAGGAGCCTATTGAACCCAGAACCTTTGATATACCTGAGAATGAGCTGGGCAAACCACAATACACACAGGCAGCAAAGTATTTAAGTGCTTCTATTAAAATCAAACAAATGCAGTGTATTCCTTCTTTAATAAATAAAAAATCCATAAAATCTGTGACAGTCCTTGAAATAAAACAATAAATAATCAAATGGTTAGACCAGAGTAAAACAACACAGTCATCAGGTCCTTATCCTTCATTCTCAAGCTAATCCCTGCACAACTTCCACTTTCCTCATCTCCCCAGCTCAGCCAGCGGAGACACCAGCAACTGTGATCCCCACTTACGACTTCAGTGTTGGGTGCCTTCATCAATGTCTGCTAGAGCACTCTGAGCCGGCTGTCCCCCCCACCCTCCTTCATACTCTCCTGGCATTCTCTAAGGAGGAGTCCACCATTAGACACACTCCTCCATTGAAGAAAACTTGTGTAATATGTACACTAATGTAAGCCTATTTGCATCATTCAGTATGAATCATGCATTTTATCCTATTGGATGACTTCTTTTTGCTTTGCGTTCCTTTGTGTCAAACTGATAAAGGTATGATTTTGCTTCCAAGATCCAGTCTGAGAGTTTTGGGCAAACCAGACTCTCATTTCCCATTGTGAGTTTATCATTTGATCCCCTTCTTCAGAGTCCTCCTGCGTCTTCTTCTTGGTCCAAACATGATTGTTTTTTGTACACTATCTTTAGTGACCCACAAGCCAGTGATCATCTGGTATCCAATAAGTTAAACATTAAGCCATAGGCTTTGGGAAAACATTTAATTTTCTCAAGATCTTGAGGAAAAAAATAAATAGTAAGTAATAATTATATTGCCAGTCCACTCTCGGTTCATGTAATGTTATATTAATTAGCATTAGCATAAATTGTCTTAAAATTACAAATAAGTATCCTTTTGTCAGTGTTTCCATTTATAGTTACCTCTCTTCTGGAGACCTTTTTCTGAAATTTTGTGATTTCCATCTAGATTGTACCTTTTATCCTTTACAAACATTGCATCCTGGTGAAAGTTCAACATTTATTCAGTGCACATTTATGGAAATATAACTTTTTAGGAAAAGTTGTTAAAAACACACAAACTTCAGAAATGCACAATATAATGTTTTGCCATACTATATGGGAAACAAATACTAAAGTAGGTTCAGATGAGCACAAGAAGAGAATCAGAACTTGGAGACCTAAAAACAATTTCTGGGTTTGTAGCATGTGAAGTGTGCATCGGACAGAAAACAGAGGCATGCGGCCCTTGCAAAGTAACACCTTTCTGGCAGATCCACTACAGATATTTTAGGTTAGCTCTGGAGTCTACTTGACTGCATTAAAACCTTCAAGTGTCTAGCGATATAAAACTCACTGGCCTAATTATGCATTTTTTCATGTTGTTAAACTACAATTGTATTATTAAGTTGTACCTCTGATTAATTATGGGCCAGAATGTCAGGTATAGGGTGTGTCCTTTTTTGTAAAAAGAAAAACTAATCTCCTTTGTTAAAAGGACTTATTGCTTTTAAGTATTGAGTTTTAAGTATTTGGTATGGAGACACAATGTGTACATGTAAAAAAAAATGATTGGCTTTGTTAGCTTCTAAGTGTCAGTCACAGTACATGCTCAGCCAAGCACCATCTATTTGTTGATTCCTGGAGTAGGAAACTTGACCTCAAGTACATCATTCATCAAGCCTGTGATCTCCAGTCCATGCTGAAAGGGTATCATTACTTCAAGATCAAAATATTGCATTGGCCAGATCAGATTATAGATAGTAGTATTCCAGTGAAAGATCTTGTCTTGAATTAAACTATCTAGTGAAAAAGTGTAGATGGATGGCTACCAAGAATCGCCAATTATTTGGAGGGGGATCGTATAAGATTTATTTATTCACTGGTCTCAGTAAGTATGGAAAAAGCCCTGGTGCCATCACTCTTGTAAGTTAGAGCTTGCTAAAGTGTTTTTCCACTGCAGGAACTTTGTTTTCAGGAACCAATGAATTTTGGTACAATGTAGGCCCTGGGCCACTTTCATGTGTTACACTTCCACCTCACAATAGGAACCGTAGCTTATATACAAAACGTGACTTGAAAAGAAGAGTGATGCGGTGCAATCTAAGAGCCAATTGGGAGTTCACTGAGACACCTCCACCTTATTGCTTTGAACCGATCTCTACTTCATGGGGAGATTATTGCTTCAAAGAGTTGTGTAGCATGGCGTTCCACGGAGGCAGCTATGAAGGGTGATGCAGTGTCAAGTACAATATGGTCAGGAATTCATGGGGGGGGCCCCACCTTCTTGCTTCAGTGTGCTGCACCAGGGAGGTGATTATAAAAAGTGATGTTGGTACGAAGCTTGGAGCTACATATTCACTGATAACTCTCTTAGGTCCACACATCTAGATTTGTATAAGGACACCAGTGCTTATTGTCAACCAGTCAGCACAATTCATCACCCAAGCCTACCCACAATAGTTCCTGGTTGAACAAAAAGTAAACACACTGGTGTAGGAGCTATAAAAGTATTAGGAACTACAGATGGCCAGAGTTCCTGTGCAGGCAATGCTACTAACATTCCCTAGATTCTAAAAAGTTCCTAGTTCCTGAAAAAAGTTCCTAGGGTGGGAAAGCACCAAATGTGCTTAGACTAGCTTACTCATCTACTACAAGTTGTGTTTAGGAGAACAGTCTACTAAGTCCTAAGGCAAAAACCATAGAAAAATGTTTCCAGATCACTTTAGGGGAATGGCCTGCTTATCCACCACATATTATCCCAAATAAGGATCTTTACATTCAGGTGGAATTATATATTTTGCAAGCATTCAGTTTGCAGATGTTGTGGCACATTCTTGCACCTGTTTATGACGGGATCCCCACTCTACTTAGATGCAGTAATCTGGACTATTTTGATGGTAAATAGGAAATCAGCTCATTATTTTGTGAACTCTCTTTTCCATTATGGAAGTTATAGTCACCCACATGAAGACAGGAAGCGTATCCAAACTCCACATGCAGTGATTGGGCAAGGACCAGAATCCAACTTAAATGGATAGAATTAGTAACATTGTTGACTGAAAACTGTAGTATTTGTGTTGTTTGCAATGAAAACAAAACAGTTGACTTAAGTATATTATTTGTTGTTTGCTATAAACAGTTTTATAATGTTTACTATAAAATATTAATTTAAACAAGCAGGTTTTTTAGCAACATCTATATACAGTTACATAATTAACGTGATTTTCTTCATTTACAAAACTTTCTGGATTTTTTTTTTGTTCTGTACTTTATTCAGTAGAGTTTTATAATTACTTATATGTTTTTTGTGGCTATATTATTTTTTTTTAAAGTAATATAAAATTTCATTTTGTAAGGATTCACCGAATGAAGACGAAGCAACTTTAACATCTCTCCAGGCATATTTCTTCGGTAAAGGAGGAAAACGGAAACTACAATACACAGAGTTTTGCAGGTATGTTTCCCCCTCTGATACAAAGTCAAAATGGTCTAGGAATACTAGACAAGTTTAAAGTGTTTACTCTCAAATGTTTCTGTTAAGCACTTTAAGTAAATCAGTATAGTACTGAAATTACTATGTCCTTGTGGTGAAGTGAGTTGGGGGTCCGTGGGAGTGTCCAAGAGTTATAGTAAAACCAATATGTTTAGGGCTTGGAGGGTACGAATGGCTGCAGGGTTTTGGTGTTGAGGCGAACTGATTAACTAATTAGTGTAGTCATCTCAGCTATACCACATTAGTGCACCACAAGACTTAATAAGGACGTCACACCCACATGAGCATTAAGGGGAGGTTCACAAAGCATCAGGAAAGAAGATCTGAAAATCAGAGAGCAGGGTTAACCTTTAAGAGAGAGACAGAGATTGCCAAGAATCAGGGAAGCAAGCGGTTCAGCGGGCTGGAGGCTTGGCGGTTGGATGTTGGCCTCAGCGAGGAGAAAGGAGCCAGCATTCATGGGGCAGGTACCAACAGAGCTCTAATGATTGTCCTGCAGAAGGTGGTAGGACAATCTAGCTGGGCTTGAGACACCCCGCCAGTGAGCAGCTGAGGTTGGTGGTGAGCAAGCTGTTTTAAAGGTTGACTGTGCATGCCGGTGTCTGAGCTCCCAGCTGAGTGTACCTGACGGATGAGCTGAGGCTGAGGAGTTTTAGAAAGGCATCCAGGTATAGAAGAATTAGGAGTCCCAACTTTATTCTGATTGTAACACAGTATTTGTTGTTGCTTCTTGGATTATTTATTAACTGGATTTTAACTCTCACAGCAAGCACTCTTTTATGAAGGATTATTTATGCATTGAACATGCACTGCACTATTATGAACACTGTTTGAAATGGAATAAAAACCCCAAAAACTTTGTTTCTTACTCTTGCGTCCTCATTTCCCAGTCCATTTGGTTTTCATAACTATCGATGACATGAGTTCAAGGAGTTAAGGCCAGCTGTGGCCAACCCAGGCTTGCACTCCTGCTCTTTTTATGCATGTAATTATTTTCATTGTCATCATTTTATACATCAAAGTTAAATGTTTAATTCTAATGATATACTTAATTTTAAGTTAATTTCATCAGTTTTCATATTAGCCCTGTGAGGGACTAATGCACTGGTTTAAGTATCTCTGAGATTATATGTACAATATATAGGATACTGTATATTTTGATAGTATATTTCATTAGTCATTGTTTTTTAATGCTGAACATGTTATTATTTTAATATAGATTTCCCCTTTGCTTCAGAATCTTTATTATTAAACCAATACTTCATTTGTGCAATGTCATTGCCTGAGCAAAGTAAGTTGCTGCAAAGTATGTCACATTTGACTACTGTACTGATCAAAAAAGGAATGGTGTGTAGGTGCACTGCATTATCTTTTAGTAGGAGTGACAAACACTGAGGTAATTTAGGTTTGTCTTTTGTTATTTTGAATGCAAATGCTTTTTGGCTACTGGGAGTCTTTTAAACATTAGAAGAAACTGACTGGTATTCTCTCTTGAGCTCTATACATTTCTACAAGTTGCATAATTTTATTCTCACATTTTTACAATCAGTTGCTCATTGTGCACTTGATTGTACTGTAAATTACAGCTGAGTCTGGAGTACTAGGGTGTTGTACCGTGTTAGCCATTATGAATGTAGAGAAAAGCCAAGCAAAATGACACCTTGGAAAAAGCCAGCTACAGTACTCCACCTACACAGGCTGTCATTATGTGTGCAGCAGCTTTCATCTCAAGTATTAAGTCTCAAAGTGTGGTAAATGACCAGTACAGTATTTAAATATTATTTATGCTTCCCTCTGGACCTTTCAAGTAGGTTCATTTGTGCTGTTGTTGTTGCATAGTAATGGGCTGGTCACTCTTACGATATACAGCAAGCTTTACAAAACGAGCACAGATGTTTTATACAACTGGGATTTTTTGTGTCTTAAAGGAAAAATACGCAGAGGAATAAAAAAAAGAGTAAAAAAAAGACTTATGACAGGAATTAATTTTACATTTCTTAGCAGCATTATTAATTTTGTAATTTTTTATTATTCAGTAACATAAATATACCTAATAATGCCATCATAAGAAGAGCTATTTTATTCTTTATGACACCATTTGTAGGGCATCGTTCGCTTTGGCATGCTATGCAAAGAAGCAGCCAGCAGGTCTTTTTTGGCCACTGCAGGACAGTAGGCACAGTTTATATTAAGACGTGCTTAAATTCATAGGATATGAGCTATAAATGGATATAGCTATTGAATGCTCATTCATTTCAGTCATAGACTGGTTTGGATTTAAGTGGGAAGTTGTTCCAATTGCCCCTTGACACTGCACACCACTGCCAAAGACTATGCAGACTTAACTAGTAATTATGGGCTACACCTTGGCACAGGACATCTAAAGCTGTCCAACATTCAGAGGTTATGTGGGTTCTTCAGTTTCCCTACCTCATCCCTAAAGATTAGGTCATTTGGCAGTCTAAGTTGTCCCCTGTGTGAGTGTGTGCACGAGTGGGCCCAGTGATGGACTGGTGTCCTATCCAGGGCTGTTTAGCCAAACTGAATTATGTTAAAGCCACAAAAAAAACATCTAGATGAGTTACAGAACAAATTGAAATTCAGAAGCCTTACTTATAATTAAAAGCCAAGACCTGAACTTTCCAAAAGGAGCTTGCAAGCATGTAATCTAAGAAATTCTTAAGGTGTTCAGAAAATAAAATGTGTTTAATAAGCAGCTACGGTTTTTAGAGATGTTATTTCAATTAAAAATTGAATAACATGCTGAGAATTAAACAGTAATATGGAAAGCATAATTAGTAAAACTATATTATAAAAAGGAAAACAACATCCTCTATTATCATGTTAAGTCTTCACCTGGAGTAAATACATCAGCCTATGACAATAATGTAATTCTGTGTAGTGTATCTCCAGAAATACCAAATTTTACCAATGACTGCCATGTAAAGTATAATCCAGAGGCACATTCCTTTTATAATATGATTTGTGTATATTGTATCTTACTCACAGTTCTTGTGATTTTGCTCTGAAGAAAGGCTTCAGCTAATATAAAGTTAAAGTTAGTATTTCTAAATTAAATCCTCTTAAGTTCTTTCTGCTGGAAAACATTTAGGTGTGTATTTTAATACACTGTTTTCTATCGCTATGTATAACCTTAAATTATGACTGCATTGTGCCTGATATGCTTCTTTGCGTTTTAAAAGAGCAGTTTTACTGAAACTGTGGTAAATTGTGGTTGAATCATTTAGTGTTACTTTGTGTACTCAGCATATTAAATACAAGACAAGAAAGTTATAAATACACAGTCATTGCCAATCTGCCATACTCAGCACATTAAGCTTCCTGATTCTGTGAAATTTTCTATAGTTAGTTATCTTGCCATTTCCCTTCATCTCTATTAAATCACTTTTTTGTGGCAAAACACATAAAGTGCTTCTTCTGTATGGTGTGAATTCATACAAACTGCAGATTAGCGGATGAACTCACCATACCTGGGATGCATTTTTACAGACACTCTTGCAGTCAGAATGTAAGAAGCTTTCAATACTTGGAAAATTGAAAAATCTATATGGAGTCATGTAATGTTGTCATCTCCAGCAATCTCTAGTCATGTAGTCTGACATCCTCAAGGGCATGAGATCCAGAACCTGCAATTGTTAAGTGTGACAGAGTAAAGTCACGTAGTGTGCCACTGGCTTAACGAAGGAAAATCATGGAAGATCTCTTGAATAGTGATCATTTATATTGACAAACAAATGACTTTATAGTGAAAAAAGATAATGGGGAACAAAGCTGATTTCTGTGATGTAAAAAAAAAGATACCAAGATAAATCATCTCAGAACTTATTCCACCATTATTGTGAAATTGCAACTATTTTTTTTAAAAAAAAAGGTGAAAATCTGAAAACAAAAATCTCAGAAACAGTTTAGGTGGGCAAAAAAGCAACTTACATAAATTTGTTTAATTTAAAATAAACTTAAATATTTTAAATATTTTTGTATTTTTCATAACAGCCTCAGTATTATTATTATTTAAAACTGAAAACACTAAGTATAACATTACACTTACCTGTACATTTTTATTCACCCAACCATCCATCTATTTACTGGACCCCCTTAATCCAGCTACATGGTCAGAGGAGAAAAACAAAACAATCCCAGCTACCCTAGGACCAAGGCATTGCACATTCACTCACTCACACACACACACACACATACACACTTTCTATCAAGCTAATTCCAAGTCTCAAATCAGTATAACCTGCTAAGATTAAATTTAGAGCACTGAGAAAAAGATAACATGAAAACCTGACGTAAATGAGCCGTGAAATTGTAGCACAAAGTACAGAACCACAGGGCTACCCATGACTATATTTAATTTGATTAAATCAGCCACATTTGGTCAAGGAGACTCCAACTCATATCTTCAGTGTTTTCAGTTCTTACCTTAGCACAGAAAAAGAATTGTCAACATTGACTAAAACAGGAAAGGGAAGATTTTGTGCTTCTCTGTACTGATGGCTGCTCTTCAGAAACTTTTCTCACTTCAGTATGTAAATAACCAAAACAAGCAAAGCTACAGAATTGCTTCTTTTTTCTATAATTTAAAAGCACCCACTAAATCCATCCATCCATCCATTTATTTTCCAACCCGCTGAATCCAAACACTGGGTCACGGGGGTCTGCTGGAGCCAATCCCAGCCAACACAGGGCACAAGGCAGAAACCAATCCTGGGCAGGGTGCCAGCCCACCACAGGACACACACAAACACACCCACACATGAAGCACACACTAGGGCCAATTTAGAATCGCCAATCCACCTAACCTGCATGTCTTTGGACTGTGGGAGGAAACCCACGCAGACACGGGGAGAACATGCAAACTCCACGCAAACTCCACAGAACCCGGGTCCCCTAACTGCGAGGCAGCAGCGCTACCACTGCGCCACCGTGCCGCCCCTCCCACTAAATCCATTAATCCTAAATTCCCAAAATATTTTATTACTTGACTTGCTCTATCACCTTTGCCTTCTTTGAGAGAGTCCAGAGTTGGGTGGATCTGGGTGAGTGAGGTTGTCAGTGTCATGGGACTGATGTCATGTTTATAGAGGCTGGGATTTCATTGTAGAAAATTAATTGCAAAAAAGTATGTGTTAGATGTATATGCTTTCATGTTTAGGTACAAAGAATTTTATATTCATATCAGTAAATGTGTACCACGAAAATAAAACTTTCATTAGTTATCCTTATTTTCTTAATCTCTCACTGTTTTAGCAGCACTTTCGTAATAGAGATTTGTCCATTTACATTGTAATATGTGACAAAAGTAAATTCTACATGTAAATGAAGTGTTTGCTGTAATCTCTTTAGCAGACACTTGCATTGCATATATATTTTTTTTAATTGACAGTTGTGTTTTTTTTAATTGGAATATAATGTCCCCATAACATAAGGTTTTCTATCCATCTGCTTATTCCACGTTCACCTTTGCTAGGTTTGGATCCTTTCTCAGCATTATCATGCTATAGTGGGAACCAAGTCTGGAGAAGGATGCCAGTCCATCACAGTGCTCACTAGGTTTTTAATCAAATTGTTGATGATCATGTAATTTGCCATTTGACAAGTGCATTTACCACAACACAGTGGCACCGTGGCAAGTGCTGTTGCCTTCTAGGTCCAGGAGACTAGGTTCCAACTGCAGCTCCTCACTTTCTGGAAGAGTCTGCTTGTTTTCTCTTTGTAGATTGTTCTTGAGGTACTCCAGTTTTCTCCCAGTGAGTTGGGTAAACTGAGCCAATGTGTACGAGTGTGATAAAGAGATCTCCCAGTGATGACCCCTTCTTGCAACTTCAAAAACTGGATTAAATGGCTCCAGTAATTGATAGAGAGATCTCCCAGTGATGACCCCTTCTTGCAACTTCAAAAACTGGATTAAATGGCTCCAGTAACTGACTGGATACATTACATTTCAGTACTTTGTTAATATAATTTTTTAACATGGTGGAGTGTGCATGCCTTCCCATGTTTGTTTGGTCTCCTTCCATATCCTAAATGTAATTGTGTTTGATAAATTGACCTTTTATGAGTGAGTGTGTGTGTGCTTGTGCCTTAAGAGTTCTTTACTTCTTTAGTCTATACCTATATAAAAGGTCCTAGCATCCTGTGAATCTTTATTAGAATAACTGGGCTCAGAAAATAAGTGGTTAGATGATAAAAAACACTAAAATATTTATACTAATAGCAAAGCACAAACAACAGATTTTTTCAAAGGCTGTTTTGTGGCATATATATATAGGAATCAACAACTATCTGTTTAAAAAGTTATGAAATCCAAAGAGTAGTCTGAAGCTTTGGCTAGTTGATGTCATGTTCAGAGTGTACCTGCAAAGCAGCAAGTTCAACAGTGTCCACCTTTGCTGCTTATAATAGACATCAAAAGAACCCTAGATTAAAGGAGAAAAAAACGGGGAGGGAAAAGAATAAACCACCTGTGTGATTTTAGCAGACATCATCCCCATCTGTTTCTCAGTACATGGTCAGTGATTTCATCTTGTTTAATCTAAGGAACAAATAATATGGGTGCAGCAGCATACGTGCTCTTATTAACATTCCAGATGTTTTGCTTTTGCTGTCTGGAATGGCGGGACTTGCTATTACATCTGCTGTTCAGATTGATTTTAGGGCTAAGAGTATTACTTCACACAGTCTGGGAGAATGTGATTTGGCAACTGTGTTACAAACAATGTCTTGTGTGATTGGTTACAGTCTGATTGCTTTTCTGTATTGCAGCATAACTTAGGTAATCTAATTACTTTATAAAAAAAAAATCTGTACATTTCATTAACTTCAACTCAGAATGCACAACTTTTTACAAGCCAGTGAATGATGATGCACCAGTGTGCAGCCCCACAGTTGACTTCTCCTTTACGTTAGTTTCTGGCTCCCTCTGCAGCCAGATGAACAGAATGTCAGCACACTGTGTGAGAGCCAGTCTGGATACACATGTACTTACTGTGCACTTACAAAGGCTCTTGGTGTGGTTCAGTTATGAACGTAATGCTGCATTTTTAACAAAACAATCCAACTTGAACTGCTTGAAATACAGAATATCTTCCATATTGGGAATTCATTTGAGATCATGCTTTTGGAAATAACCAGCTAGTGATATCTTGATTATAGCAGTGAGGCATGGTGGTATAGTGGTTAGCACTGCTGTGTTACAACTCCAGAGTTCAAATCCTAGCCTCATCATGGTCTATGTAGAGTTTGCCTTTCCTCCCTGTGTATGTGGGGGGTTTCTCTCACATCACAATGATGTACATGCTAGGTCATTTTGAAAGTTAGTGTCCCTCTTAAGGGTTGGTTCTTGCTGTAGTGGCTTCAACCTCTGTGACCCAGAATTGGATTAAACAGCCCCACAAATACATGAAGTGAAGAATGTAGTACATTGATATACAAGTTGGAATATATATTTTTTTGCTTTTATAATGCATGTAGTAGATGCATGGTATAGCAGTAGTAAGTGTTGCTGGGTATGAATCACAGTCCCATATTGGCATTTGTGTTGTTGGAGAATGGACAGATGGATGGTAAATATACACATTTGAAAAGTAGATTTGAATTTTTGTTTATTTTTTGTTATATATACAGAGAGAAAGGGCATCATAACATCAAAAAGAAATCATAACTGATATTTATTTTGTTGTATGCTCAACCAATTTGGATTTGAGACGAAAAAGGACTATACTACAAATGTAAAAAAAAAAAAGTCTGTTTTTATTTCATATTATTTTTCTGTTGATAAGGTTTATCATTTTTGTATTCCATCCCTCGTTTCAGGTGAACATAACCTCTTAGACAAATTAAAGTACCATGCTCTTTTATATACATTAGGCCTGTGACCCTTTGCCCCCACAGTTTGTGGTTTGTGCTTTTGAGATGCTCTTCTAAGCCTTTGCTGCCACTGTTTTCAATTAATGTTTGTTTTGTTTTGGGGTTATCTGATTTCACCATCCCTTCTAGTAAATGATGTCTGTGCTTGATTGGATTTAAATCAGCAGATTGATTTAGTCAGTCTAAGATTTTCCATGTTTCGCCAGTGATATTTTTGGATAGTGAATAAATCTGGATGTATTTTCTTATATGTAGGTAGACAGGGTGATTCTGTAGCTTTGAGTCATTATAATCAGGCACATAACTGACAGACATTTGTTATACTAGCACAGCATGTTATTTCTGTATGCACTGAATTTAGGTAAACTACAATTTGTTTTACCAAAGTTAAAATGGATAAGTCTGCCAAACGTGTAGGGCAAGCAGTGTGGTATAGCAGCCAAGGAACTCGACTATAAACCAGAAGAGTTCCAGCTCTGTCCGCACCTCTTACTTACTGTGTGCTAGGGCTGTCAGATTATCCAAAAAACAAGGTTTCAATGTTACAATTAAAGTAAATATTTAAATATATTTGAACTTAGATTAACAATTCTGGGTATTTATATGTATGTTTGTATGTGATTTTTTTTATACTTTATCAGCTATGGTACATGTTGAAGACAGGTAACAGAATAATTTTTAAATATTTGCTATTTCTTCCCCTATGTGTGCACCTTTCCTCTGTATTTGTGTGTGTCCGAGTGCCTCTTCACTAGTGTTCTCTCTCTCTCAAGCACATTCCCATAAAGTCTGCTTATTTTCAGGGTAACTTTCTTGACTCCTGCCCAGATTTATACTTTCCATCTTTGAAAACAACTGTTTCTTTTTACTCCCCATTTCTCTCTCAAGACTTTTCCCGTAATGCCTATTTTTCAAACTCGTAATTATTTTTGAGTCCCCTTTCTTGCTTCCTCTTTGGGTTTATACTTTCTGACATTGAAGGAGACTCTCTTTCAGTGTGCCTCCTATACCTTTACTCCTCCTTGTGTGTATCACACTTGCACTTCTTCTTTCAATCACATCACCAAAGCTAAACTGACCAATTTAGATTGCTCATAGGGACAGGACACACAAACAAACCTTAATGTTTTATTATATAGTAATTATTATAGTAATGGCTCCTATTGGTGCTGTGGCAACTGTTATTTAAATAAACGTCAGGGACACCAACTAGGTACAACAAGACCCATGCAACATTGTCATAAGCACTTTGTAATTTGTGTAGGCACCATGAGTGAAAAAAAAAGTACAAAATATTAAAAACAATGTAGGGGAGCACAGTGCCAGCATGTGTGGCTTGTAAGAGTTTAAGCTCCTTTTTGTGGCTGCTTTTGTGGCATGCTGTCCTGACAAGGCTCACAAGAAATCTGGGTCAGTTAGCAAAACCACAACAGGATGAGAATAGTGAGCAAAATGAAAGAGCAGGCAGGTGGAACACGGATTTGTTTTATTATTTTGGAGGTGTCCAGTGGGCAGCTGCAAGGTACAGTTAATATCATGGCATTCAGAATAAAAAGCCAGTCGGCACCTGTAGGCTCACCCGGAAAAAAAGGCTCCTGCGTTGTTTAATAAAAAAGTCTTAGCATTAAACAATAGTCAGGGATCTCAGGTTTATGAGTGAATGGGACAGAATCGGATGCAAAATTATATTTTCAGGGCACTGGAAAAGCAAAAAAAAAAACTACATTGTGTAACAAGCTAAACTTTCAACGTTACAAAATGGATCATCGTTGAAGTGAAGTGCAAAAAGAGAATACTGCAGCTTTGCCCAGCACATCTGGAGTAACTCAATGAAAAAATCAGTGCAGGTAAAATAAGCAACCATACTTTTACAATTGAATGTCAGCATTTGTGAAAAATGTCAAAACTCCAACAACTGCCAAACAAACTGGAAATGTGTCCTTACATCAAGGAAAATAGTACCAAGAACAGTTTCCTTTTGTTGTCATAAACATGCTATAGAAACATGAAAGCAGGTTTTAAACAATTTCAGTGCTTCAGACTGGACATATTTGGTAAGTTTAAAGTTTTTGTTTTCACGTTTGCACTGGTGCCCCTTGATCCCCATTTTAAAATTCAAGAACAGCCTAGCTATTTTTTGTAATTTATAAAAGGTGTTCACTTTAGAATACAATTTCATATGTCAAATATATATATTGTACCATGACTGTGAAGAATCAACTTTGACTTGAAAAGTATTGAACTTATTAATTAAGTATTCTCTTAAATTCATAAAATATCAAATAAGGGTTACCAACTCTGTTTTTTGGCATTGTAGTGTCCTTGGAGAATTACAAATGGACGTGAAACACATCCACACTCACATTAGAAGATTAGCATAAGGAGTCTGTTATGCAGCAAAGTTCACTTCAACATTTACTGTAAAAGTACAGTCATTTTTTTCAGGTTTATAAAATCTAAGACAACAAGGAAATAACTGATTATAAAAATAATTACATATTCTTTTCGCAAGTAATATTCAAAAAACTAATCTGCACCTGTGGTCTGCAAGTTTTAACTCTTATGACCATTATTGTGGAGAGTAGGATAACATGCTATCATATTACGGTGAAAAGATTTGCTTAAGTGTATTGTGATTTGAGTTCTCCATTGAGCAGACTATGAGGCTTTTCTAATTAGGGAATTTGTATTCATCCATTTATTTTCTGACTGTTTATTAAATTCTGAGTCACGAGAAGCTGGTGCCTGTCCCAGGAGCACTGGGTGTAAGGCCATGGCCATCTCTTGACAAGGCACCAGTCCATCACAGGGTACATGGTCACACCAGACCAATTCACTGTAGCCAACTAGCAAAACCTGCATATCTCTGAAATATGGGATGAAAACTTGTACAGACACCGTTAGTTGTTAAATAGTTTGTTTGTACACTTTATAAAGTGTGCTTATACTTGTTTTTCAACTTTTTCTTCTGTTGAAAAGATGTTTTGGAATTACCTTAAATATAAGGTTGTCTAGTTGGTGTACGTGCTCCTTCAAAAACCTGCTGTGCTGAAACGCTTTCCTCCTTTTAAAAATCTTTTTGTTTTCATTTTTCTATTTCCATCCAGCATGTACTGTATATATTCAAAGTGACTTACATACAGAGAATTTTGGAGATTTTTATATTAATTGATTTTTAAGATAGCGTTTGATCAATTACAAATAACATGCCTACATCTGAAGTAGTACATTATTATATCATTACTACCTACGTTTTAAAATTTCAAGAAAACAATATATGACTTGGTTTTCGATTACTGAACGTTTTAAGAAAAACCTTGCTGACTCTCAGATTATTGCTGGACTTCGATGAAAAATAATTTTCGGTAGGGAATGGGATGGAGCCTCAGCTTATAACATTATAGTTTTATGTGCAAGCAGTAGATGTAAAAATTATTTGGGATATCAAATTTTACAACTGCTCAATAGGACTAAAAGAGCGACCGTCTGTCTGCTTTACAGTCAGTTTTGGTTAGACTCAGGTGTCTGAATATTTACAATGCCAGCAATTAACAGAATGCATTAAACAGTTTGGTCTTTGATGTTACAAGACACTCATGTTCACGTTGATCAGTTTCTAAACATGCAAAGAAATCGTCAGTAGGCGATGACTGAAGATTGGGCTGAGCATGTACTCTGCTCATGGTTTCTTTCTGCACACCTCAGTTATCATCTGTATGTGAAGAAAAATTAGCCTTTCTTTATTAATATTATATAAAGGGGTAGGACCTGTTCACTGGATTTAAAAAAATGTTCATTAAAATGGGCAGCAGGTATATCTAAAGCCTGCATTTTTCACTTGCATTCTCAGATGGTTTCCATTGTCTGTTTTGTATTTTCTGCTAGCTTTATGGAGAATCTACAGATAGAAATGCAAGAAATGGAATTCTTACAGTTTTCTAAAGGAATGGACACCATGAGGAGAGAGGATTTTGCAGAGTGGCTTCTTCACTACACCAATGAAGAAAACAATGAAGCCTACTGGGAGAACATGAGAAAAAGAATCCCTCCAGGACAGGTGGGGAGAGTCATCATTTATTACATATCCATTGGTATTTCTGTTTTAACTCTAACTCTTCTGTTTCTACATATTTAAGTAAGATAAAATTTATTTTTGCTCCATTGGCTAAGAAGAGTGTTTGTATTTCCTACACATTATAGGAAGGTTCCATCACAGCATAAGATTTGTGTTTGAGATATTCAGCATTCTTTGAATCATTTAAGAAAGAGATGGAGCATGACAGGAACTTTACAAAATGACTAGGATAATACAGCCTAATAAAATTATGCCAGTATTTTTAGAAATATGAAGTCACACTTTCACTTACAGTTGTATTTGGTAATTTAGTTTCCAAAACCATAAAAGGTTGTTACTGTACATGTAGAAGAGTACTGTTCAGTTTCTTCGATATGGAGAGACCCTAGCTAAATGCTGTGCGGTACAGGACAGATGCGCCTCAAAATGTCCACTGTTTGGTTTATAAGATACACCTCTTAATTTAAAAGGTAAAAACCATATAAGCAAAGAAGACTTTAACATGTGTTCACCAAAGTTCACTAATCACCTAAAAAAGTTATGCTATTTTTTTTGTTTGTGTATAATAGTTTAACAGTAAAAAAATGTATAAAGACCAACATTTAACAAGGCAGAAAAAATAATAAGAACACCCCAGAAAGCAATTAAAACTACCATTTAATAATCAAAATTGTATATTTCGGCAGAACATCTTATAAAATATATCAATAATTAATCTGCTGCCTGATGATTAAACTTGCTTTCTTCTTCATATACTTTCTAGAGTATCAGTTTTGAAGAATTTAAATCCTTCTGCTTATTTACCAACAATTTGGAAGATTTTGCTTTCACTTTAAAAATGATCAGTGAAGCTAACCGACCAATAGGAATTGGTAAGGCCTGCTTAACAAGTTCTTTTTACCTTTAAACTAATAAGCAGCATTTTATTGCCAAATATATTCAGTTAAGATTCATCTTTTTTTTTCTTGAAATGAATGTTTTAATTGTAATTGTTTTAGAATTTGTCATAACTGGCTAAACTGAAATTGGTTTTGTGTATGTGTTTTTTTAAGCTGAATTCAAAAGGGCTGTAATGATTGCAACTGGAAATGAGCTTTCCGATAATGTTCTAGACACTGTGTTCAAGCTCTTTGATCTTGATGGTGACAACTGTCTAAGTCATAAAGAGTTCCTTGAAGTAATGGATGACAGGGTACGCCGTGGACTAAAGGTAAATAAGAAAAGAGGGGTTACATGACACAATTGTTCATCTGTTTATGAGCATATCTGATACAGTTCTAATTGTACATCCACTTCTTTCAACTGTTTGTTTACATTGCACAAATAATTACACAATATTCATATTCCTTGTTTACATAATATTTTTAAAATGTTTGTTAGATATATATGTTTACAACCTACTTATATAGAATTAAAAAAACAATATGACTTTCTTCTTTGTATTAAAAAAGATATTTTTTGTATAGCATTCTTCACTGAGTGCTGACGAAGAGTGCTGTGAAAAAATACTCTGTCAAAATGCAAGTATAGATTATGCTAGTCACAGAACTGGCACATATATAAATACAGATTTCTTACAAGAAAGAGAACAAGGTAGTAACTGTAGTTTCATAATGATTATATTTATAGCTGATCTTAAATTGATACAAGATGAATATTTAAATATGTACGTATACTGCATAATATGTGATTTGTATGAGTGGCCCCTGTAATGGAGTGCCTTGTGCCCAGTGCTGCCAGGATAGGGTTAGGGCTTCCAGCATTCCTAAATGGGATCAAGCAGGCTTGAGAACGTATGTATGTATACAGTATTTACCTTGCAGAAATAAGGATGATTTCTTTTTTCTTGGTGCAAATGTAAAAGCAAATCTTGACCTTATATTGTATCATAATGAGTCTCATAATGGCCAGTAATCAATTCTCTAGCCAGCAGTACTGTATGCTACTTAATATTTTTGGTGTGCATTTGTAATGAGGTTATTCAAAACCAAAAAAGGGGAGTCATCTGACGTGAAATGTCAACTGTAGCGTGATATTTTTAACCATAATGCTAATGTATTTTGAATATTTTCTACTTTGTTCAAAATTCTTTTCTTGGATAAGGAACACCATAAATAATATGTACTGACTGTATTATTATTTATAAATACTCAACTTTAAGGAATAAACCCATCTTTTTTAAAAGCATAAATGGTAACCATGATTGCCAAGAAGCACTGCACTGCTAATTGATCCTAAATTGTGCCTTTATCATGCTTGCAGCTACAGTCAGATCCATAAAGAGTGATACAATTTTCATAACTTTGGCTCTGTAAACCACCACAATGGATTCTAAACAAAGGCATCAAGATGTGATTGAAGTGCAGATATTTCAGCCTTAATTCAAGGGGTTTAAAAAAAACATTGTATGAGCTGTTGAGAAAAGCCATTTTTATACATGGTCTCCCTATTTTCCGGAGCTCAAAAGTATTTGGACAAACTAACAATCATAAATATAATCATCTTTTTCAATATTTGGTTGAAAACCCTTTATAGTCAATGACTGCCTGAAGTCTGGGACCCATGGCCTTCTCTAAGCGCTGGGTTTCCACCCTACTGATACTTTGCCTGGCGTTTACTGCAGCTGTCTTCAGTTGCTGCTTGTTCATTAGATTTTCTGCCTTCAGTTTTGTCTTCAGCAAGTGAAATGTATGTCTAGTTGGGTTGAGGTCAGTTGATTGACTTGGCCTTTGAAGAACATTCCACTTCGTTGTCTTAAAAAGCACTACTTGGTTTGCTTTTGCAGTATGTTTTGGCTCATTGTCCTTCTGTACTGTGAAGCATCATTCTATCAGTTTTGCAGTATTTGACTGAATCTGAGCAGACAGTACAGCCCTGTACACTTCTGAATTCATCCTGCAACTTCTGCCAGCAGTCATATAATCAATAAACACTAACAACTGACTTCCATTCACAGCCATGCATGATCATACCATAAAACTGCCTCCACTATGTTTCACAGATGATGTGGTATCCATCGGATCATACACCATTTCTTCTTTTCTTTTCTCCATTTTCTCTTTCCAACATTCTGGTATATATTGATCTTAGTTTCCTTTTGTCCAAAGAAAATTGTTCCAGAACTGGACAGGCTATTAAAAATGTTTTCTGGCAAAGTTCAACTTGTCCCTGTGTTTGAGGCTGACCAGTTGTTTAAACCTCAGGGCAAAACCTCTGTTGTTACTTTCATGAAGTCTTCTCTTGATTGTAGACTTTGACAATGATAGGTCAGCCTCCCGGAGAGTGTTCTTGGTTTGGCTAAATGTTGTAAAGGAGTCCTTCTTCATCAAGGACAGAATTCTGCAATTCTGTTGTCTTCTGTGTCTTCTGCAGAACAGTTGTCTTCTGTGGTTTTCCAGTCTTTCTCTGGTTGCAGAGTTCGTTGGTGTGTTCCTTCTTTTTAAGAATGTACCAAATGTATCACTCCTGGTGTTTCTGCTGTCTCTCTAAGGGGTTGGTATTGTTTTCTCAGCCAAATGATGGACTGTTTTTACTTGTATGGACAGCACTTTGGACTTCATATTGAGAGTTCACAGTGACAAATGCAAATTGCACACTTGGAATCAATTTGAGACCTTTTACGTGCTTAATAGTTAATGAAATTGTGGGAGAAGTGCTCCCAGCTGGCTATGGAACAGCTTGGCAGTCAAATGTCCAAACACTGTTGAGGCCCTGGAAATGGGGGGCTATGCAGAAAAATGGTTGTCATTCCTAAACAACTCATACAATATTTTTGGTAAACCCCTTAAATTAAAGTTGGAAATCTCTGCTTCAAGCACATAATAATCACTTTATTTCTCATCCATTGTAGTAATGTATAGAGCCAAAATTATGAAAATTGTATCACTGTCCACATATATATGGACCTGACTATATGCAGCGAATTCAGAAACCATGAAGAAAGATCCCTCTGTCAAAAATGGGCAGTGCAAAAAAAAACTTAATCATCCACTGGGACAGGCATGTGCACTCTTTCTGGACTATTCTGTCATATGAACTGTGCCTCAGTGCACCCTTGAAAGGCACACAGAGATGCCTTGTCTGAATTCAGCAAGCTGCCTGGTGCTGGAACCGCTGTCAAGAATATCTACAACAGAAGAACCCAAACCGTAAAAACAAAGATACCATTTTTAATATACTGTCATGCTTTTAATCACCTGATCAAACAAATCATTTATAATAAGTGTTTATGCTGTTGCCTTTTTTGTGCCATGACTGTGTTTTGCTGTCTCTGGGTTTTACTTCAACTTGCATCCTCAATACTATAATGTATGATGTTGCTTGATAGTATTATACAATGCATATGATGCAGACGCTTTAACTGAGGTTGTCTTTTGTTATGGTACAGAATCTTCGTACGCCGACATAAAAATACAAGCTAAGTACTCATGTTTGCATGCATTACATGTTAGCATGCATTACTCCTTTTCTCATATAGGTTAGATTGAACATTTGTGTAGAAAAATACATACACAAATATATCTGTGCAGACATGGTAAACATTTTATTATCCAAGCATTATATAAACCACTGGAAAAAGTAAAGAATATTTGAAACGTATTTAAACTGGATAATGACACATAAACTGCCACAAAGTGTAATCCAGGCTGCTGTATGCCAAAAAAATGTGTATCTAAACTGCAACATGCATGGCCTGTACAGGCAGACAAGAGACTTCCGAGGTACACTGCAGTTTACTCTAAACTAATAAACTAGTGTGCTTTAAATCAAACACTATAAGCTGAACAGTCAGAATTACATAAGCAAAAGGTGTGCAAATCCCATTGTCCTATGTGCCATTTTGTTTGTAATAAAAGCAAATCCTAAAAACAAATCCATTCATTTTCTTTATTGTATGTTCTGGTATAGGATCATAGTGATATATACAGATAAACTATCACTCAATGGTAAATCTCCATGTGTCTTAGTGAAGTAGTTTGCACCCTTTGCATGTGCATGCATGCGTGGGTCTTTGTATGACTCCAGGCGTAAATCCTGGGTGAGCATGCATATAGTGGGGACAGCATTCAGGGTTTCATGTAAAAAGAGGAACATCAGGCAAACATATAGATGTTCTCTATTTCTGTAAAAGAAACCAAACCACCACCATGTCAGGGAAGCATAAGCCTAAGACAAAATAAAATAAATTGCAGTATACATTGAATTTACTTGCAAATCTTTTATACACAATAAATGCCACAGTCCTGCAGCCCAGTGTCATCACAGAGCCATGCATTTGTGTTCTTCACAAACTTTGCCAAGGCTTGCAGTTGTTCTTCTTGTGAGCTATTTTGGATTTGATGATCTTTGCAGTCAGATGAATTTCATGTCCCCCCAATCTAAACACTTCTTGGTCTAAGACTTAAGATATAAAGAAGTGCCAGCCAATGAAACTGTAGTGGCTTTCACATACAAACTCTACTTGTGTCCACTTCTGTTGCTACAGTCATTAGTTATGTGTGCTGATTCCAGGATGACCATGTGCATCCAAGCCATTACACTGGCTATAACAACTTTTACAGATGAAGTGGTATGGATCATGTGCAGTTTATTTATTCCTCCAAACCTTCACCTTCTCCTGTTTTTAGGTTTTGTTTATCCATAATACTTTCTAGAGGTCCACTCACAAATCTCTGTACTTTCTAGTGAAATCTAATATTTCTGGTCCTGATGAGATGCTAAACTCTTAAAAGTTTGTTCTTTACAATTCGACACAGGTCATTTAAAAGTTATGTAAGCATATATAAGACTGAATTGATTAAAAACAGTATTATCTACAGATTACTATTGTAAAGAACCAGTGTTATCAATCTGTAGCTGAATGGTGTTTGAACTAATTAATAACAAGGGAAAGGTGCAGCTCCACTAAGTGATATAAACACAGGACAGGTTTAAAAATGGATAGTGGAGTCTGGAGGTGGGAGGCCTCAGTCACTTTAGCCCATCTCCCTCTCTGGCATGCAGCCTCTGATCTTTTAGTCCCGGATATACCCAAACAATCACAGGAAGCCCTTGATGATCTTGTCCATTTTTTACCATTCATACTGTATTCTTACTATGCAATTGATCATTTTCTTTACAAGTACTTACTGATTTATATAATTTTAACAAAACACTACATTTTAACTAATATACAGTAGCTTTACTCAGTTTCTCTTCTCTTTTCTTAGGGTAATATCAATTCTAATTTCATGCAAGTATTGATCATTTAGATATTTTTATATAATAGATAGTTTTGAATTTTCTAATTATTGGATACTACTCTATTGAGTGTATCTTCAAAAATGTTATGTTTAAGAAAATCAAATAGTCAGAGACCCTCCACCATTAACAAACATAAATCGATACCATTTTCACATCATTTGTTATGTATGAAGGTTGTTGAGCTACCACAAGCCTATTTGTACTCCACTGTAAAGTGCTGTTAAAAAACATGTATTTAGTATAGTCTACTAACACTTGAAATTGTTTCTAGTATTGCTATTACTTTTGACTATAACTCATTGTTACAAAACTATTTATCCATCCATCCATCCATTTTCCAACCCGTTGAATCCCAACACAGGGTCATGGGGGTCTGCTGGAGCCAATCCCAGCCATCACAGGGCAAGGCAGGAACCAATCCCGGGCAGGGCGCCAACCCACCGCAGGACACACACACCCACACTCACACACCAAGCACACACTACGGACAATTTAGAATTGCCAATCCACCTAACCTGCATGTCTTTGGACTGTGGGAGGAAACCGGAGTAGACGCGGGGAGAACATGCAAACTCCACACAGGGTGGACCTGGGAAGCGAACCCTGGTCTCCTAACTGCGAGGCAGCAGCGCTACCACTGCGCCACCGTGCCGCCCCAAAACTATTTAATAAACAAAAATCTAATAACTGACCTTTGGAAAAAGTCAATAAATATGCTCTAACTTTCATATCAGTAAACTTGGTTGCTGAATGCACCTGAATATTACACCACGTATACATGGTTTTCTTTCTGATTAAAAGCTACATATCTACAGCAATGGCTGATTGAAAAGCACAAACAGAGTACTTTTTAACTGTATGGTAAAATGTAACTTTTGCATTTTGTGCAAGTTTTGTTTTTTTAAGAGATTTCTTTAGTTCTCACATTGTTTTAGGCCAACTAAAACTAAAGTGATGAGCAATGGCAAAATCCGGCACTACCTGGCTAACAGTTATTTTATGGTAGCCAAATGGGAGAATGGAACAAAAAAAGAGATATATTAATTGATTTGTCTTGGTAGAGTAATATATTGCTCTACTTTCCCCTTTGTGTTATTAAGATGTAGCCTCTGTCAGAATGCCTAATCCCACAGATTTACCACTGTTTATAAGGTGTTATTGTATATAACCTATCCCCACCTTCCCCTTTTATGTTTATAACCTCAGGCAATTAGATGTAGTAAAAAGACAAGCAGAAGTTAAGTTGCAGTTTAAACAATATATTATTGATAATATTCATAAATAATAACAAAATGCAAAGTACATTTGAATATTGGCAACCATACAACCTGATTAAATGGTGATGTGTTGTTCAGGCGGCACACAGACTTGTTTGTTACTTAATGTCTCTAGTTAAGGCATCATTTGTGCTCAGCTTTAAGACACATGGCTGAAGTCGAGCTGTGCTCTCCATTGTGTTGTCCTTTCAGTTCATGATGTGATGGTCTTCTTCATCAGATCAGTAAGAGATTCTCTGTCATCATCACAGGTTAGCAAGAGAGAGAGTGTGAGGTTAAACAAGTAAATTTATAGATGTTCTGTCCAACCCCTGGAGCCAATAGGACGTCATGGTACTTAACAGCTTCTGAGCCAAGCCAATCCCAAACAGCCATACTTCAGACCAGTGGGGGAATAGTACATCTTAACACCTGCCACCCCCCAAACCATATGTTAAGGTAAAGTTTGGCTTTCTTGCGGGGGTTCAAACACTTTAGCAGAGAAACACTCGCCAAACTGGTTTAAGGCATATCCCACCCCCCAACTCTGTCATAAAATTACAAAGAGACTCAGTTGTAAAGTGTGGGAACCTGAATGCTTCTCACTAAAGTAACACTAAATTACATTGCTTTGCCTAAATTACAAATAAAGACATACAAAATATTTATTGAGTTATATGCAAAATCTTACATCACAACAGTAATATATGAATATGCGCAAAAATACCCAATTCATCTGTGTGTAGCTGTTGTCTCGGTATCTAGGTAATTTCAAAATGTGTTTTTTAATTACATTAAGGTGCAAAATCAACAGGGAATCCAGGGCTATTGGAAATGTGTGAAGAAAGAAACTTTAAAGGGAGCCCAAGAAGCACTGAGGAAGGCGGGGAGAAGCCCTTTTTAACCAAAGGCCTGGTAAAGCATGTTTGTTCCATTTATTTCCTACTTATGCTTTCTAACATATTATTTTGTGTTAAATGGTTTAATAAAATGATTCTGATGAAGTACAATGCATTATTTGATCCCTACATTAACAACATAGCTGCATTTAATATTCTTTCAGTGTTTAACTATATCTTTTGATTTGATGCATTTGGCCCTTACCATTTAATGTTAGAAAACTAAATCATTTTACATAATGAAATTTTGTTTTCCATATTATGAAACTGTTATTGTTGTTTACAGTCTGCATTTATCATGTCTCATATGTACAGTACATTATATTAATCTCTAAACTTACATTTAGTATTCATTTTTGGTTCTTATAATATATTGATTTACCGCAAGTAAAAGGTTAGACATGTTACCTGTATTCTGTTTGTCATTAGCTAAGACAAAAAAGTGTGTCCATGAAAAACTTTGACATGTTAGTTTGTTTTTTTTTATTGCCAATCACTGACAACACACTGTATCTTAAAAATTCAATTATATCAAAGTTTTTTTTTCTTTTTCAGAAATGTTAATTTTGCTGTTAGTTTGATCATAATTATAACAATGTATTTAAAAATTGCCTTTGCAAGGTTGTTATAATAATCAGGAATGCCTTCTAAAAAAACTATACTGTACACTAAGCTCGATATAAATATTTATTATTGTTTACATGGAGAAGGGAGTTTTTTTTATTTTGTAGTATTTGCACATATTTGGGTGTCATCTACTGTAATGCATGCTAAAAATCACAGACTGGACAATATTTATGTGTTCTATGTACGTATGTATGACGTTTTCTTGTTTAATGTTGCTGTGGTGTTTTTAGTTATTTGAGATTTCACAAATTTATAATAATAAATATTTTTTCCAAGCTTTGCCTTTTTTGATTATTTCTTCCTACCAAAACCCAAAGATTCAGGGCAGCTCTACTCGAAGTGCTTTGAAGGTATGGATGTTCCCAAGTTTAGTAGCTGTAACACACTTGCAGATCAGCCTTGAATGACAATGAGAATGACCTTTGAGGGTCTGCACGTTTTCAGGCCCCAGAGTGGACCAGAAGAGTGGTGGCTATGTAGAATGTTACCATTGCTGACTGCTGGTGCCCTGGATGTTTGTACATACTCTCCATGGACGAGAGGTGCTACACTGATCTGACAACATCAAACCATGAGACCTACCACCAGAACTTCTGGGCAGAGACTTGAATTCCCATGCTAATCTTGTGGGATCTAACTTGATTGGAGAATATATTATGATGCAGAATTCAAATTATATCAGTTTTTTTTATCTGCTTATTAAATCTAAATAATGTTTTTAAGCTACACCTCTCTATTTTAAGCAGTGTTTTGGGACTCGCTCTTTTCAGACCTGGTGAAATATGTAGAATTGAGTGTGTGGGCAGAGGCAGCTGATAAAAGCATCGCTCAACTTTGAAAAGTCTCTCAAAATTATGATTTAAACCAACTAAAAAAATGAGATACATGGTAGCTTCCATTTTACTTTCAGCTGCCATTCACTTTCTGCAATGGATGCCTAAGTAAGTCAGGTATATTAGGCCATCACTTCTTCAGTGCTGTCAGAGAAAAAAAAAATAAGCTAAAATAAATTCACAATCACAAAGCATCAAAAAAAAATGTCAAGAGACCTAAAAATCCAAACAAAATAAAAAAATAGTGGATTTTATTTGTTAGGATATTTGACCATTTGTCAACTTCACTTTGTGGCACAAGATATAATTTTTGTTGCAGCCAAGACTGAAGATGATTCTCTGGTTAAGAAGAAACCTTACGAATGAGAGTGGAAACAGGATGAAAAAAATGTGTAGCCTCTACTTCAGGGTAACCTGAGCACAACAGAGTGACTTCAGTCAAGAGTAGAAGCTTCTCACCGATAATAGCAGCACGGATTCATTGGACACAGGACAGACAAGTACATTTGGCCCTAAAGCATGTTTCTTCCAGATGAAATCTCAACCTGTTTGTATGGCATCCCCACAACCCCAACATAAAACAGGATAAATGATAAGGTGGTTTGAAAGGAAAGACAGGAGTCACACTTCATACAATAGTATCTGTTCACACTGTTGGGCACAGTGGAGATACACAGGTGGCATTATGCACTTTGTTATTGTCCTGCTACATGTTATTAGGCAGTAGAGTGAGGGACATTCTTGCATATCTAAACCCTTTCACTCATGTTCAACCAGTATAAAAGACCACCTCTTTGTTTGCAATAACTATGCAAAACTGTTCTCCCTGCCGCAGCATAAAGGGATATTGTACTTTTTCAAAATGGTTCTTAATGCTCTGGGCAAAAAATGCTGACAGTTTTTTGTTTTTCAGAATTAAGCTAAAAAGTATTTTTGGTTAATTCTTTACAGTTTTAATTGAAAACTTAGTGACTGTCACTCTTAAACAACTCTGACATTTGACTTTTCAGTTTGCTTTTAATATTCATATAGCAGGCAGTTTTGTTGAAGTCACTGTCAGTAGCATAGCATTTAAAAATAATTGTTTGTATATTTATTACTTGTTAAAGGTCAGCTGATATTTTATATTCTGGTTTCAGGAGGAGAGATAAATACCTCATCCATTGTCACTATTGCATTTAATATTTGGCCTTTAAAAATGAATTCACAAATGTTTGGTTTGTTCAAACAAAGCATGAATAACTCAAATGAGAAATCTGCTCAGGTCTCATCCCTCTTACTTGGAGATGCTTCATTCCAAGTGCAGATATATCCATCTTAGCCAATTGATCTAAAGGACACCCCACACCATCACCATAACCAGTCAAGCATCAGAATGCAAAGGTGTCTTTTTTTGCAGCAGGCTCTCTCAATTTCAACCTTGCTTCAAAGAATTTTACTTCAAAGAATAAAACACATTTTTATTTTGAATGTGTAGTTATTGTGTGGCTATAGGGCCCCCATTTAAAATCTGAATTGACTATACAATTGTTATTGGCCTTGGTAGTATTCATTAGTGCACCACTGCTTTATAGGTTAAGCGTTTTCACTTTGAAATTTCTTGTCTACTTAGTAAATTACCAAGACACAAGCTTGCTAATACCCTCTCCTTAAACTGTGCAAGAGTGCTGCATATCAGTGAAATTTTGAGGAACATCAGATTAGCTCTCTGAAGGAGCCATTGCTCAAGAGTGGCCTTTATATTATATCATAGTGATGGTGGACTTTAACTGGGCAAACCTTGCAAATAGTGGAGTATAAGAGTAGGAGCTTATAGACACAGTATGTTAAAGCGCCAACATGGATGGAGGTCTGTGTAGACTTAGTATTTTGTAATAACCAGGATATAATTGAAGTTGTAGGGGTGACTGAACCACTAGGGTCAAGTAACCATAATATAATACAACTAGACATTAAGCCCGTTACAATAACGGGCGCTAGAACAGTATTGCATAAACATTAGTAGGAACAGTCTATATTAAATGGCAAGGGTCCTCGACCTCATTCTGTTTCTTGTCAAAAATATTTTTGCAAGGAGCCTAAAGTAAAATAATAATAAAAATAAAATAGAAACGTATATGATAATACAGTAAGTATAATTAATATTGCCTTAGTGTAAAACTTTGTAACAATCTATAATACACAATATCTGAAGAAGATATTTAGGAAAAACTTTTTAAATTTTTTTTTACCTCATGACATTTTTCCATAAAATTTCATTATAGACATTTTTTGTAAATACTCTGTCTGAGTTTGGCAACAGTTTGCATTGTTCAGGACCATCTACAACCTTGACAACAACATCTGAAAAACTTCTAACTCTAGATTCTGGTTTTGGCAAATAAATGCCAACTTTTTCTAAGGTTTGCCCCTGAGCTTTATTAATTGTTATGGCAAAGGCTAATGTAACAGGAAATTGTCGCCTTCTTAAGGTAAAGGGTAAATAAGTAGAGGACGGAGCCAAATCAATACGGCGAATAAAGACGATGTCCCCTTCAGCTGAACCTGTTATTACTTGAGCAATGGTGAGGTTTCTTTTCAAGTCTTTAAGAAAGTGGCGGGTTCCGTTGCACAATCCTCTTTTCGTGTTTATATTCCTAAGGAGCATAATTATTGCTCCCTTTTTAAGGTTCAGTTTATGCCTCGGCATTCCTGTTGGAGTTAGCTGATTAAGAAACTCAATAGGATAGTTCTGCATATCTTGCTCAGTTGAGTCGTCAATTGAGTTTGAGCTGAGGAATGTCACAGTATCTCCTTCCAAAATGTTTAGCACCTCTTTATTTATGGTATCAACATCAGAGTTTTTTGGGCAAAAAATAGATTTTTTTGCTATCTTTGAGACTTCAGCAACAGGAATTCTTTCTCCAAATAAGTCTTTGATGATATCTCCTGTGCATAAAATTTTTGAAGGGATTTCAATTATGTCTTCAGGCAAACCATCAATGTGTGGTGTAACACCATTGCCAACTTGGATCAACCAGTTGCTGAATTCAGTGTCGACTGAACGGATATTGTTTGTAAGGTTAAGTACTTGGAAGTTTTGCCACAGTTTATTATACTTTATACATGCTTCGACAATTTTTGTCTGGTCACCATGAGGAACCACGGGAAGTGTTTGCCGAAAATCTCCACCATGTAAGAAAACGTTTCCTCCAAAGGGTTTGTGGTTACCCATTATTTGTTTCGGCAGTTTGTCGACCACTGCAAGAGCTGTAGAGGGGGGCCATAGTACACTCATCCCAAATGAGTATTGTAGATGATCTCAAATTTTCAGCATCAGCAGAATTGAGGCGCATATTTGATATTGAGTTGTCAAGTATCGGAACAGGTAATTTGAACTGAGAGTGGTATGTTCTTCCACCCTGAAGAAGATTGGCTGCTATACCTGTGGAGGCTACAGGGAGTGCAATGTTACCTTGTCCACAAACTGTGCTGAGAAGGGTTTTGTAAAGATAGGTTTTACCACTTCCTCCTGGACCATCTAAGAAAAAACAACGGTGGCAAAGGTTGTCATTTTTGGTTGCAGACAATATTTTTTCTAAAGCTGATTTTTGTTGTCTGTTTAATGTTTTCTCCATTTCTTCAGCTGTGTGTTTTTGAAATTCCTTGTCATACGTATTCCAGAGTAGATCAGTATTTGGCATTGTGGAAGGAAATCCAAAGTCTTCACAGGTTTTGCCATGTAGTACCAGAATGTTGGATATTTCTTTAAGTGCGATGTTACGACATATTGTGCAATCATCATTGTGTTGTTTATGTTTGTGAACTAAATCCTCAATGAGGTATTGCTCATATTTCAGGAAAAGATCAGTCATATTTTGTAATGATGCAAAAACGCAGATATATACAAATAATTCCCTAAGTTGTTTAGGCATTGTGAATTGGACAGCATCTTCCATAGTGTTGTCCCACACTTCATCATCGTTAATAAGTCCTTTAGCTTTTGCGGCCTCTTGGAAAGTGGGATAGACATTTCCATGTACTGTCCTCAGATCTTCAAAGGATACTGCACCCGGAACATGTAGCAATAGTAGACGCAGACAGTAGCGCTCTGTATCTGATGTAAAATTGACAGAATACATTCGTCCAATAACTTTTTCTGCACCACGTTGACTTAACTTCCAAGTACAATTTTCAGAGTCAAACACATAGTGCAAAGGAATGTCAGAATATAATATGGTCTTTGCTTCATGTTTTTGTTGATTTAATTTGAACCAAGCTGTCAATTGAGTATCACGGTTTGAAGCTCTCTGTACCGCTGTGGTAATGTCATTTGGGTTGAAAAACACTGATTGTTCTTCAGGCAGATGCACCGGTAATCTATGGATGGTATGTGATTGATAATGCATTTCAAACCCATTCAAACGCCATGCTGCTTCTGGAGCGCCGACATACCTTGAATTAATAAAGGTCTTAATTTCATCGTGATTCAAAGTACCTTGTTCTTGAATGACAACATTAGCACAATCATGACCTTTGTACACATATTTAAAAAGGTATGTAATGCTTTTCACTGATGCGCAAATTTCAACATTAATGTGGCAATTGTACTTCAAGGCTAGGTAAGGATTATATGGTACAACCCAACTGTTATCAATTTTCTTTCCGTTAAGAATTATACTTTGGCCTGTATTTCTTCTCTTGTACTTTGGATAGCCATTGCTGTTAGCAGTAGTTTTTATTTGGAATTCCTTTGGAAAATCCTTAGAACATTTGTCATACATGAAGAATTAGAATTGAGTGCTCCACATGGTCCATGAATCATATGTTTTGTTACAATTGCATGAAAGCGAGGAGTGATTTCTATATTAGGGATATCAGTTCTGCAATTTTATCTATCAGCTCTTCATTTTTTGGTTTACAGCTTTCTTTAAGAATGAGAAGTATGTGAGCATGTGGTAAACCTCTCTTTTGAAATTCTATCACGTAGACTATTGCTTTTAGGACTCCAGAAATATGTTTTTTACAGATATCATCGATCAGAGCTTTCAGTTTTAGGTGAAATACTCTTGCAACTAAATTTGGTTGTCCATCAACAGGCTCACCATGTTGAAGGTTATTTACAATCTCTTCCTATTTGGGATTGCATGTCATTGTAATAAAAAGATCAGGTTTTCCATATTTTCTGACAATTGCCATAGCATATTGATAATTTTGTAGCATGTTTCTGGGGCTACCTGCAAATGAAGAAGGCAAAATATACATTTTTCCAGGACTCAGGCCTGCTTCATTGGCTTCATTAAGTAAATGATCCATTATTTTTCAACGCGCAATTTAGGCTGATTTTAACGTATATAATTGAGTCTGTTGGCTACTGTTTTTACATATGCGTCAACTATATATTGCTGTGTAAGGCGGCCAGCATTTAAGAAGGGGTTAAAATCCTCTCTGATGGAAAGACGGTAACTGTATTGCATTTGAGTTACTCAAACTCTAGGATTGTGTGACTGGTTTGCTAAAGTTAATAAAGCTTGTGGGCTGTTTTGCAAAGGTATGTCAATTCCCCAGCTTTGATCCCCATAGGGGAATAACAATGGGTAAACCATGGGTTCCAAATTAGGTTTAAGGACACTAATTCTTTGTGTTGTTCTTTGGTTTGTATTATCTTCACTTGTTTTGCAGTGTATAAGAATATCTCTTTCAAGTGGTGGTTGAAAAAAAATTCACAAAAATTAAAGGAACACTTTTTTATTGGGCCTGGCATGAAATCAATTAAACCTGTCTGATAATTTTCTGGTTGGTTAAGCAGCTGAGGTCATTGTTAATCACTTTCAGCTGTGTTGGTGTTCATGGACTTAATGACAGGTGCACTAAAGTGGCAACAATTAGAAAACCCTCAAAACAGGACTGGTTTTACATGTGGAGGTCATTTCAAGTTTCTCCCGCTTGATCTTTTTTGTCTGGTTTTCCACTCATGCAAGTTTTGGCTTGAGTAATTATCTCTACTGGCAGTATGAGGCGATTCCTTAACCCTACAGAAGTTGCACAGGTTGTCCAACTTCTCCAGGATGGCACATCCACACGTGCTGCAGCAAGAAGGTTTAATGTGTCTCCCAGCACAATCTCCAGAACATGGAGGAGATTTCAGGAGACTGGCTGTTATTCTCGGAGAGCTGGACAGGGCCGTAGAAGGTCCTCAACCCATCAGCAGGACCGATACCTGCTCCTTTGTGCAAGGCGGAACAGGCTGAGCACTGCTCATGCCCTACAGAATGACCTCCAGAGGGCCACTGGTGTGAATGTCTCTACCCAAACAATCAGGAACAGACTTCATGAAGATGGCCTGAGGGCCCGACGTCCTGTAGTGGGCCCTGTGCTCACTGCCCAGCACAGTGGAGCTCGACTGGCATTTGCTCAAGAACACCAGAATTGGCAAGTCTGCCACTGGCCCTGTACTTTTACAGACGAGCAGGTTCACCCTGAGCAGCTGTGATAGACGTGAAAGAGTCTGGAGAAGACAAGGAGAACGATATGCTGCCTGCAACGTCGTTCAACATGACAGGTTTGGTGGTGGGTCAGTGATGGTCTGGGGAGGCATATCCATGGAGGGACACACAGACATCTACTGCGTAGGAAATGGTGCTCTGACTGCCATAAGGTATCGAGATGAAATCCTTGAACCCATTGTCAGACCCTACGCTGGTGCAGTAGGTCCTGGTTTCCTCCTAATGCACGACAATGCCCGGCCTCATGTGGCAAGAGTATGCAGGCAGTACCTGGAGGATGAAGGGATTGAAACAATTGAATGGCCTTCACGATCCCCTGACTTAAACCCAATAGAACATCTGTGGGACATTATGTTTCGGTCCATTAGGCGCCGCCAGGTTGCTCCACAGACTATACAACAGCAACAGCTCAGCGATGCCCTCATACAGATCTGGGAGGAAATGCCACAAGACACCATCCGTCGTCTCATTAGGAGCATGCCCCGACGTTGTCAAGCATGCATACAAGCTCGTGGGGGCCACACAAGATACTGGAAAGCATTTTGAGTAGCAGAAATTAAGTTTTTGAAAAAATGGACTAGCCTGCCACATCTTCATTTCACTCTGATTTTAGGGTGTCTACACAATTGAGCCCTCTGTAGGCAGAAAACTTTTATTTCCATTAAAAGACTTTGCATCCTTTTGTTCCTAAGACATTGCCCTGTCGTTATTTGTATAGATATCCAACTTCATATTGAGATCTGATGTATCTAATGTGTTTCTTTAAAGTGTTCCTTTAATTTTTGTGAGCAGTATATTTAGGTGCGTTATAATGCCTTTAGTCATTTTTGCAATCTTGTACTACTGTCATGGACAATTCCTTAATAACATTGCTGGTTTTGGTGGCATCCTCCTCATATTCTTTTTTAACTTGGTACAACATTTTGCAGGCCTCTGCAAAAGGATTGAATTGCGCCATAAATGTACTTAATGTTTGCATAAGCTCTGAATTTATTCCTGAGTTGGCAGAAATTTGCATTCTTTGCTCTGCAGCTTCAGAGGGATCTAAAATGTATAATTGTGCAAACTGTCTGTTTTCGCCCTGTTGAGGATATAGTGTTCCTGCTCTGTGACAAATTGAACCGTGGATTCAGAAACAGTATGGCCCATAGCCAGGAGGCGGTGAAATGTTAGCTCCCATAGATGCAAATGCTAGAGCACTATTTATTGACCTTATATTATCCATGAAATTTTTCCTGTAATGATGCTGACCTGTCATGAGCTGTTGTATGAAATGATTTGTTCGAATTGGTTGAAGATATACTTTTCCTTTTGAGCAACACTGTGTAAATTTTTGATCAGATGGTCTTTCTGCTTTAAAATGTTTTGCTTGACAAAAGTTGCACATGTGATTTAAATCTCCACATGTGTGGGGTATGATGTTACCCTCATTAATATTCACCATATCATTTATAAGTGACATTCTTTCTATTGTGGCTCTTAATTCTTTTGTTTCCACTCGCTTACTCCGGCCAGTCTCTGTAATTGTGCATGTCGTAGACGTTGTAATTGTCTTTCTTCTGGAGTAAGACTTGCTCTCCTAGCTTTTTGTCTTTTGGCATCCCTGTTACGATTTTGTGTTTGTCTTATGTCATCTATCCTGTCGTCTGTGGCTGTTGATTGATGTGTTGTGTCTGTTTGAAGATCTCTTATCCTGCCTCTCTTCATTTTAGCTTGTTGCTGACGCATTGATTTTCGTTCATCAGCAGAAAGACTTGCTCTCTTAGCTCTGTGTGTTTTGGCATTTTTCTGACGCTCATTTTCTTGTTCTTCAAAAGATCTATTTGCTCATCTTTGTCTTTCTCTTTGATAATTTTTTTTACGCTCATTTTCCTGTTCTTCTATAGATCTATTTGCTCTACTGAGTCTTTCTCTTGTACCATTTTTATGACGCTCATTTTCTTTGTCTTCAATCGATCTATGTGCTCTTATTTTTCTTTGTCTTTCAGCCTTTCTTTTGTTAATGTTTACTTGTTGAGATGACCGTTCTTCCAGGAGATGTTGCTTAAAAAGGGTTTGAGTGTCAGTGTCTTTTGTCCCACTTGATGTGCCCTTTTTTTTGGGTGGCATGTTGTTAGTAGATAGTTAGTAAAAATGCGCGGGACACAATGTGTGGCGTCTCTCCAGCAATGGATTTTATGTGCACGGCCGTGAGTACCCAATCAGCACTCTCCCCAGCAAATGCGCGGGACACTGTATGGCGTCTCCCCAGCAACGGATTTAATGTGCGCGGCTTCCACCTTTATTTGCTTATCATGCGCGACCGAGGCTACGCCATTCACTGTGTGCCCAGGTTCCACCTTTATTTGCTTATCATGCGCGGCCGAGGCAACGGCATTCACTGTGTTGCTTATCATGCGCGGCCGAGGCTACGCCATTTATTGTGTGCCCAACTTCCAGTGTGTGTGAGTTCACGGTGTCATGCGAATGGGCGGTGCACGGTGCGGCTCCGCGCATGCGCACTTCACCAGAAGACACAGACACACGGACACCTGGACGCACACAAGGGTTTTATTAAAGAGGATGATTCTAATGTGTTTTGTCAGAGTAAGGATGTAAAGACTAAAAATATTTTGAACAGATGCTTCAACATCTAAAAAGGATAAATTGGGATAAGCTTTTAAGTGAGGAGACAGTCGAGAAACATTTAACATATAATGCAGACCAAGTACATCCCAAAATTAGGAATTAGTAGGAAATTTAACAAAACTCTGCAAGGGTGAGTAAGGAGATAAAAACAGTTGTATAAGGCATTTAAGACTGATAAGTCCAATGCAAATTGTATTCCATATGAGGGTAACCATTAAGAAGGATATTAGAGAAGCTAGATGGCAGTTAGAAAAGAAAATACCATATAAGATGAAAGATGGCACAAAGAATATTTCAGTATTTTAGTAGTAAAAGAATAGTGGAGGGGGAGGTGAAGTGTACCAGGTACAGAAAAGGGGAATTAAGTTACAGACAGTGAAGGCTAACACTACGGACCATTTTAAGAAATCCTTAAAAACCCACTTTTCAATTTTACTTTTTCATTGCTTCATTTTAGTTCTTCTTTTATTAAATTAGATATGCATCGAATTATCATAGTCTCCAATGAATCTGTAATCATTATTAATCTCTTAATTTTCTCTGTTTTCTTTTCCGGTTCTTCTGTGGTGGTGTTCAGAGCCACCACTACCTGATCTAAGCACTGTACAGCCACATGTGATGTTTGAATGAAAGTAAATACCCCATCTTCCCACAAGACCCACTGTGTTGAGTCCTCTAAGACAAAGCCTAAAAAATAATAAGGAACGACTTAAGGACATGTATGTTAGGTAGAATTCCAAGTTGGGGCCCTGGTAGTCTTTTGGCCTTGGAACCCCTGCAGATTTTGTTTTTTCTTCAGCATCAACCCTCTGGAGTTTTTTTTCCTGTCCTTTTCTACCATCTGGCCTTACCATCAGACTCCTCTTGAGAGACTTAAAGATCAATTCTAGATATATGGACTCTACTTTTCTATTAATTTGATATCATATGTAAATATGTATTGTTTATTTTTTGTACGTTAATTATTCATTATTGTTCTTATCTGACTTACATTTTTTTTTCTTTGCTTGTAACCATTTCTTTGATATCTAAAGCACTTTGAGCTACAACCTGTGTATGAAAATATGCTATAGAAATAAGTGGTGGTGCTATTGATGGTGTGTACTGTGCATTGTCTTATGATTGTTTGTTGTTTTTTTTTTTTTGTAACAATAAAAAAGTCTGGGAGCTGAATCTCTACAACACTCAAGATCAAAATCTAAATTGGCAGCTATTTTAATTCAAGTAAATTTAATTATGTGAAAGATATGTACAGTATATATGTACAGTAAGTAATATTATTATTTTATATATAAACATATCTAAAAAATGAATCATTTTGGTGGGAACAAATGTGTCCAAAAAGCTAAGCCTGCTGTGCTCTAAGTGCTTGAATCACTCCAAGCAGAAGCAACAATTGCAGCAGCAACCAAATGAGCTACACCAAATTATGCCATGGGTGGTGAAATACTACTGTGGAGGGACACAAGCAATAATGTGAAGAAGACTGACGGACGTCTTTCAAAATGGCAGTTCCCCAACCGAAATAAATGTCCTGTTTACAACATGCATGCAATCTCAAGACAGTGATCAATACTTGAGACTCATTCAGGTGTTCTTCTTAAGGTGTACCAAGGTACCATGACAGTTTGGGCAACATGGCTTAGTTACTTCTGCGTCTAACAGATACCCTTAGGAGTTACACACATTTAACCTGCATTGAGTAAAATAAAGGAGGCTGTAAGGTTTATTCCAGTGAAGAAAAGCGTTACACAGTATGATATGGACTGGTAATTTACTGGGTGGCCTTGTGAATGGTAGCACTACCAGAAATGTAGAGAGGTGCTGCATGAATAATTGAACCAGATATATCAGCCTTTACTGTTATATACAGGACAGTTGTGGTGTAAGTTTTCCTTGCCGTTTTTGGTCTTATTCCATTCACTTTTATTGCCTCAAAGTCTCAGCTTTCAGATTTTTTTACCTGTGTTATACAGATTTGTCAGGATTAAGCTGGTATTAATGAAGCTTAGTCAGACTGTAAAAAATTATATTAACAATGGAAATCTGAGACAAAATTAATAGACCTCTGTGGATAAAAAGAAGCAGAGCATAGGTAAACAAGTCTAAAGAAAAAGAATTGAATTACTTTTTCATTTAAATAGAAATTATTTACTTTCTTTAGTTTGCTTTTTTACAACACAATTTCTATAAACAGACTCTTCACCTAATGTTTATGGATGTTTACAGCTCAGATATGGAAAAAGCCCAAGTCCTCTGAGTGACATATGAATGCAGGTGGGTGCACCGACATGTGCTGCTAGAGTTTCTACTGTAGCTTTGTAACCCCTATTCATGGTGAAGTTGCCAGCCCTGCCAGCTGCAAAGGTCAAAGAGTGGCCCTGATTTGGAAGGGGACTGCTGTGTAGCCTTGGGCAGCAAATAATCAACATTTCCAAAAAAAATGAATTACATTATTGGAAGGAAGGATTTGAACATAATTATTTTAAAAAGAGGCTGCAATAGCTTCTTAATGACCTTTCAGCAGCAGGTTTTGAGACCCGTGCTGTATATCCCATAATCCCTTTAAGCTCTTTTTTTTTGTCATAAAATTTTTAGATTAAGGAAACACCATAGTAAATATGAATGTAGTTTCTCTAACTGCTATTATAATTAATTCTATCATTCAAAATATTTGAAATTATTTTTACAGTACTTGTGTACTAAACGGCATGTCTGACATTATTTCTGGAACCCATTCAATAAAGGAAAATTCCGTTAATGACATTAATTTATTATGTTACAAAATAAATGATGATCAATAACACAACATAACAATCAACAGGCATAAAAATGAAGGTCTAAACTTTCGAGTTCTCAGTAAAAGAAACTATTTAAATGGTTTTTGTTGAACAATTTTTTAAATGATCCAGCTTACTATACAGTTCATGGGTACCTTCATTTCCATTGTCTGTCTTGAAATGTGTTTTCTTAATTTTGTTCTACGCTGCTGCTATAATGTTGATAAATATCAAGTGGAGTTATTAAACTTTCAAACATTTTGCTGATTTTTAATTTTAATGCATAATTGTTCTCCCTGAGACCATAACTTATAAGTATGTACTTATCAAAAAAAGTAAAGCAAATCTCTTAAATTGCTTAGTAGATATTATATTGTTTGTTTTTCTAAAGAAATGTAAAAATGTGCATGTTTGAAAGTTGCACCTCCATAAACCGTCTTTTTAATTTATTTTGGAACTGAACTAACAGATTTTAAACTTTAAAAATGTTTTGTTTGGGTAGATGCAATAATTACAAATAGATTTTTTAGTGATTTTAAATCCTTTAATCGCCATATACAATTTCTTGTATTAAGAATTTGTCATTTATCGCATACCCTAACTTACACTCCAAATGAAGATATACTTTTTTGTAAATAAGATTACCGTTATTAGGTCATCGGTCTCACTGCTTGCTAAAGATTCATCTCTTCCCATAGTGTGTTCAACTGTCTTTGACCACTCTGAGCCTGTGTGTGTCATCGTCTCTGTTGTCCGATTTGGTGCAATGCCTGAATCCTACAAATTGCCCCGTAGACAGTGTCCCCTCGCGATTAGTTAAGGGGTTTTTAATTCTGTCAGACCAAGTATTGTTGCCTTAATAAATGCTAGCTTGATTTCTGGTTGTGTTCCTGGTGCCTTGAAACACGCTGTGGTGCATAAATGTATTAAAAAAACAAAATAAGGCCCCTCTAATGTGTCAAATTTCAGGCCAATTTCTAAACTACCTTTTTATCTAAAGTTGTCCTAACTCAAACATTTCTGGATGAAAATAGTATTCTGTAAAAATTCCAATCCAGATACAGATGTTCTTACAGCAGCAAAAGAGCCTTGTTAAAGGTTTACAATGACCTCTTCCCAACTACTAATGCTGGTGATTCTGCCATTCTTGTACTGCTAGATCTTAACAAACAGATAAATTGTGAGGTTAAATGAAGCTTTTTCCAGCTGAGACTTTAAGGTAAAGGCTTTTCTTTCTTCAGTGATCTTGAAAGGGCCATCCAAGCTTTTCTAACATCTCATTTGGACTATTGCAGTTCTTTGTATGTAGGTGTTGGTCAGGCCCTATTAGGACACCTACAACTATTCCACAGCTTTGCTGTTCGCTTATTGAATGGCTCTTGTAAGTGTGGCCACATTTCACCAATACTGACCTTGCTTAATTGGCTTCTGGTCTATTTCAGAACTGATTTTAAAATTCTATTTCTTGTTTTCAAATGTTTGAATGGATCAGCCCCATCTTGCATCTCGGAACTTCTTCACTTGTATGTGGCAACAAGAGCCCTGCGGTCTACTAGCCCGATGCTCTTGGTTGTGCTGAGGTCGAGGCTGAAGCAAAGGAGGAATCAGGCATTTACAGTGGCTGTTCCTTTTCTCTGGAATGGCTCACCTTATTATATTAGGTCTGCTCCAGCACAGGCCATTTTTAAGTCATCATTAAAGTCTTATTTCTTCTTGCTGCCATTTGACCCTGCAAGAGGAGGACACTGTTTGTATATGTTGGCTCATGTACATTCAGGATTAGAAATATGTATGTATGTGTATTTTAAGTTAATCCTTCATGTATTGGTTGGTTATGCTTGCAGTTTTGTGCTGTGTGCATATGGTATATTTGAACTGCTTCCTTTACCCTTTCTTGTACAGCACTTTGGTTCAGTTCTGGCTGCTGTTGTAAATGTGGTTTAAAAATAAAAATTGCCTTGCCCTATCCCCTTAACGCGCACACGTACCGATCCCGGGACATAACAGCGTTTTAAAAACGTTACAGTAATGTGTGCATGCCCATCTGCCATGCATCTCGACATACTACCCATCAAATGAAACTTCAAAGTCTCGTCTTACCGATGATATAAACCATTTTGACACACAACAACCACAGCACTGACACTAAAGCCTTTTTTACAGAGAAGTACATACTTTTAAGAGTTGACTTTCCCTACCTTTGAAGACCCCCTGCAAGTCAAACATCAATATTTCCGAGCAGTATTGATCTCATTCTGTCCGTAAGGCTCCAGCGAATATAATCCAGTAAAACGATTTAGGTCCAAAACACACGATATATCCTCAAAGGGACAAAAACTCCAGAAAACGTTTCATAACTTGAGACTAGCTACGTAATTTTTTTTCATTTCTATTGATCATATCAGACGTAATTTGTTTCTGTCGGCTATAACCATGCTACCGCATATAACACGGAAGTGTTAGCTTCTGATCGACACCTAAGTTGGCCAATTACGACGGGTCTGGGGTTGACTGGCACCTCGTATAGCCAACAAGTGTCACAGACAGCTGAACGATGACGTACAACTCCAAACACTGGTAGAATCTACCAGTTTGATTGGACACAGTGAGTGACACTCAAAACAGCCAATGAGCAGCCGAGCATTTTGATATGTAACTTGCCATACTAACTTGTAAACAAAACGATCGGAGCTGCGCGAAGGTGGCATTTGTGCCAGTCTGCAGTGTTAGTGCGTGGTTGTTTATTGTGATTTCGCCAAGTTTTTTCGCATTTTAAATATGAATAAAAGTACCGATAAACGTAAATACACTCTCGATTAAATAATAGATGCATGTACGCGGCGTGAAAGTAATCAATCGGCCCAGGAGACGTCTAATGGCAGAGAGCGACATGTGACACGCCTTGTGCTTTCTGCTTGCTAGTGATTGCTGCCATCAAGTGGCACATGGAAAACGCTGAGCTGTGTTGTAACAGTTTGTAAAAGAAATGTATATAGTTTGTGTGCATTTTATAAAAAAAGTAAAAATAAAAATATATATATATATATTTTTGGCCCATAAGACTTGTATTGACTATTTTTACATAGAAATGTGTATTTTTTATTGTTTTTATTATTTTTATAACTAATAGAGTGACACTGTGTGTAGATATAGATTCCTTTAGGTGTAAGCTTTCAGTAGAGCCCTCATTGATATCTGTGGGTTGAAGCATTCAAAAGTTATTACACTTTTTCCATACGTTCCAAAATGTGGATAATGGTCTAAAAAGCACCTGGGCATGCCCACATAAAACTGGTGTAAAATGTCATTTTTACAGGTATTCTTTTGATATTTGAAATGTGAGTAGTCAACAAGTTATTCTGTTGGTACATAGTGTGTTTCTGTCCCCACCTACCTACTGCAGCTTTATTTTCCTTTATTTTCATAAAAAAACTTAGGCGAGAACAAAAAAATTCGTTTTTTTTGTGAGTTCTAATGTGCATAACTTTTGATCAGTCACACCTACAGTGATTCTGACTACTAAGGGTGACACTAGAGAATGTTACCTTCACAAAGAGACCAAACATGTGTTTATACTCCAGATAGTTCAATAACAGCAATGATTCTAATTTGGAGAGGTCGAACTACAAGCGATTTAGCAAAAATGACCCCGCTTGATAAGGGGACTATCTTATAAAATATTATTTTAATACATAACACTAAGAAGTGCAGATCTGAGACAGTGGACTGCAAAGATGAAGTTGGTTTGCAACATTTATTACAAAAAAGTTAAAGAATATATAAAATAAAAAACAAGAATTGTAGGTTGTAACTGAACAATGAAGGGCATGTATGTTTATGTTTCATAATGGCTGGAGAAAAAATAAAATCTGCAGGGGTTCCAGGCCATGAGACCGCCCAGCCCCCTCTAGGCATTCTAAATAACATAAATGATCAGTCCTCATTGTATTCGGGGTTCTCATGGAAGGATTTGATGATGACGGTGACATGGACTTCTGGCCAATGTAGGGACATCACTGTGCTTTGATTAGGTGGTGGAGGCGCAGGTCACCACCACAGAAAACCGGATAAAGAACAGAAGAGAGAGTAGAGGTTAGTACAGATTTTGGAGCCACCATGAATAGTAATGATAATTAATTCAATATGCAGAGCATCAGGATTAAATTAAAATGAAGTTATAAGAAAGCCATGTTAAAGTAATGTGTTTTTAGCAGTTTTTTTAAAGTGCTCCACCGTATCAGCCTGGCGAATTCCTATTGGCAGGCTATTCCAGATTTTAGGTGCATAACAGCAGAAGGCCGCCTCACCACTTCTTTTAAGTTTAGCTCTTGGAATTCTAAGCAGACACTCATTTGAGGATCTAAGGTTACGATTTGGAATATAAAATGTCAGACCCTCCGCTATATAAGATGGAGCGAGATTATTTAAGGCTTTGTAAACCATAAGCAGTATTTTAAAGTCAATTCTGAATGACACAGGTAACCAGTGTAGTGACATTAAAACTGGAGGGATGTGCTCGAATTTTCTTTTCCTAGTTAGGATTCTAGCAGCTGCATTCTGCGCTTGTTGCAGTTGATTTATGTATTTTTTAGGTAGTCCTGAGAGGAGTGAGTTACAGTAATCTAGTCGACTGAAAACAAACGTGTGAACTAATTTCTCAGCTTCTTTCAGTGATATAAGAGGTCTAACTTTACTTATGTTTCTTAAGTGAAAAAATGCTGTCCTAGTGATCTGATTAATATGCAATTTAAAATTCAGGTCACAGTCAACAGTTACCCCTAAATTCTTTACCTCCGTCTTGACTTTTAATCCTAATGCATCAAGTTTATTTATAATAACCTCATTATATCCATTATTGCCAATCACTAAAATTTCAGTTTTTTCTTTATTTAGCTTGAGAAAATTGCTACTCATCCACTCAGAAACACAAGTCAGACATTGTGTTAGTGAAACAACAGAGTCTGGGTCATCAGGTGCTATTGATAAATACAGCTGCGTGTCATCAGCATAGCTGTGGTAGTTCACGTTATGCCCCGAGATAATCTGACCTAACGGAAGCATATAGATTGAAAAGAGCAGCAGACCCAGGATAGAGCCTTGTGGAACACCATATCGGATATCATGTGTCTTTGAAGTATAATTACCACAACTAACAAAGAATTTTCTACCTGTCAGGTAGTATTCAAACCAATTTAAGACACTGCCAGAGAGGCCCACCCATTGACTAAGGAACATCAAAACGAAGAGGGACAGTATGCTAAAATTAACAAAATACAAATAAAATAAACATAACACAAATACCCAACACAGTTGTAGAAGGTGACAAAAATTGGAACCAACAAAAAACAGATATAATCCTTTCTCTACAAATACTACAATGAAAGAAGAGAGTACTAAAGTTGAGACACACCTCATTAAAACTGAAGGGGCCTTGAGGATGAAATACAGAGAAACGACAAAATGGTCATTTGGAAACCTGGACACAACATTAAATACAGACATACACAAAAATATAGTTACAATATAAAATGGCCATACCATCAACATGAAAATTCCACAGTCATGGCTGTTCATCTGACTTGGAAGGCCCTAATACAAGGGTTAAAAAAATGAATCAAAGACAAATATTAAATACTGACATACAGTAAACTGTTGACAATGACTTTTAAACAAAAACAACAATGGAAATGGCCACTTGTTACACACCCTGTGTTGTATCTATAAATAGTGGAAAATGCAGGATTAGCTCAGGTTTTTAAACTGTATTTAAAAAGTTCCAGTTCAGAAATCTAAATGTCAGTATTGCTTGAAAGCATACACTACTGGCATAATTACCTGCATACTTGACAATGTGGCCTTCATGATTCTAAAGACGAGGCAGCAGGATGCTGTAGTCTCTCTTATTTTTGCAAAAGGGGCACTTGGACTCGTTTTGATATTTAATTAATGTAATCAAAGTTGGTTTTATATTCTCTGCGTTTATGGAGAAATGTGACTGTGGAAATCAAGGCAAATATAATATGTAATACTAATTTCGCAGAAAGCGCTATCGTGCTTTTATAAATAGCTAACTTAACTACAGAAAAATCAAGTTAAATTAAGATATTTAACAAATGTCAACGATAAACATAAATACCTTTCATATTATACACGAACATTACAGATACGCTACATAACATTACAGAAATAAGTTAAAATGTTAATATAGATTAAATAAAATGGCAAATATTAAAAAGAAATAATACAATTGGTAAAAAAAAAATAATTAAAACGATATGCTTAAAAATAGTATATGTCATTATATACTGTATAATCGTACATCTCATTAGTTTTGTTTACTGGATCTAAAGTCTCTTTAAATATACTGAGCTTTTTATTCTGTGAGTCCATATCTGTTTCTGTTGTGCCATTGTTCCGTGGCGGAAAACGTTTTCAGCTCATTTTCTTTTTCGAATTGGAAAAACTGTACAGCTGATCGGACTGTGGGAGGTCCTGGGGCGGACTGTGGAGGGCCGAGTCCGGTCCGAGACCTGCAGCCGGATACAATTGCATGCTTTGGAGGGGCTTGCCGGCACCAGATATTGAAAGCGCCAGGAAGGGAAAAAAGCCGGCAACGTATTAATTGTGCGCTTTTACATCTCTGTTAAAGCGTGCCGGTGTTCTGACGATTTGTCCTACTTTGTCGAAGTATCCTACCGTAGTTTATTGTAAGTCGTAACATTAAACTTATAACGTTATACCATGTCATCATTTAACATGTTGTATTTAGAAGTCGTCTATCAAATTTATGGAAATGTTAATATTTCTCAATTCATTATATATGCATCATTTAATGCCCGAAAGAGACACAGCCTGATGCAAAGATTTCACAAGACGGTCATTACTCGTGCATGGATACAATGGCCTGTACAAGATTAAAAGTCATACATGCAAAATATACAACTTGTAAAATGTTGACAATAAATACATATGCAGTAAACAGTAATAAATGCATTAATGTAGTAAGGCTAAGTTGCGTACTTTTGGCCTGCGCATGCGTAGTATCAGTGAGTAGATCATTTCGATGGGTAGGATGTTTCGTTAGAAGAACACCTGGCCGAATGTTGTTGAGATGGACACGTCGACGGGCTTGAGTGGTGACACGCAGGTTAGCGCGCGTATGAAGACCAGCAAGTGCGCGTGACAGAGCGCGGAGTGACTCGGCCCTAACCAGCTGATCAAAGACCAGCGAGGGTTCAGCATGGACTGGGCAGTCATTGGTGCGGGAGGGTGGGTGTCAAGACTGTGAGCAGTTTTTAATTTGAAACTCGTGATATCAATGTTTTGAAAGGAGATATAAATTTAAAGAGTTTAAATGTTAAAACGACCTGCCATACTCCTGAGGGAAATACAGTTTAGTGTTGAGCGGTCTTGTTGGACCAAAGGTGAGCTGGAAAGGCTTTTTAAAGGGAAAACTTCATGTCCATCCGAGCTTTGGAAGAGGGACTGCAAAACTATTGCAGACCTGCGTGCACGTTTTTTAGGGATTTAATCTATTTGTTTTTGATTTTTACTTCGAAGAAGACAAATTGGATTTGTGTGATCTCCAAGATTTGTATATTTTTAAATTGAGATAACGATTGTACATTTTATTTATGTATCGGTGTTTAACCACATATTATTCTTCACGTTCTTGAAAGTGCACTTTTTGATTTTTTTCTAACCTATTTAATGCATTACTTATTAAACATGTTTTGAAGCTGTACCTCTTGTTTGCTGCCTTGCATTAACTTCAGTCTCTCTATCCTAGTCCTGGGTCCTGCCCAACAGACAGGTGAAGGATACTGGGACTTGAAACGAAACAAGTTTGGAGCATGGCTGATTCCAGGAGGATTAAAAAAGTAATCGAAACAGATCTTTTTCTTTCAAATGTGTATGTGGTATGCTTTATACATTTGTTTTTCATGTTTTGTTGTGTAACTTTCTAATTTACTGTTAAAAAAACGTTTAATATACATGTTTAGATTTATGATGTGTTCTTGGTTTTCAATTTTGTAGCATGGCTTTGGTTTTTTGAAAATATATATTTAATATTTTTTTTTCTTTGTTTTTGACTAAGTACATGTATATATTGAATTTTTGTAAATTACCTGTAAATGATTCACAGGCACATCTCTGTCTTTGTTATACCACTGGGCAAGATCAATCACAGTTCTGGACCTCCCTTCTCTATACTTTTGCTAGCTTGCAACTCTTTTCTCACAAGGTCATCCATTACCATACCTTTACAATTGTTTGAATTGATCGTATTTGAGTTTGCAGGCTGCTAAGTCAAGAGTGTGTGCCAGTGGACTTTAATTTAAAAAAAAAAAATCTTTAAGCTATTTATCTATAAGAGAACACTACTTACCATAAACACTGATTCTCTGGTTGTCTCTTATTTCTTTGAAAATATTTTTGAAAAGTACAGTATATGGTGATCACACACAGATGAGAATCTGTGTAGTATACTGCCTTGTCATTTTGACTCCTCTGCTCATGGAAAATATTAACATAGAAGTGAAATAAAGTAAAGATATTAACCACTTCTGGTGCCCCATAGAAATATGAATAGAACTTAATAAAATTTGAATTATGATGAAATAATATAGTTTTAGAAAAGTAAATAACAAATTGCTGCTACTCAGTATGATAAGAACTTTGTCATCTACATAAATTGAATTCTAGTTAAAAATTGAATTCCTATGAAATACTAGTGAATGTCACAGTGTTTACTGCTGTAGTCTCATATATTGGATTCAGAAAGTATTCAGTCCCTTTCACATTCTGCACACTTGATTATGTTGTAATTTCTCCATTTGTGCCCCTCAATCTACACTCAGTAATCCATAATGAAAACATTTTCAGGAAGGTTTGCAAATTTATTAAAAATCAAAAACTGAAATCTCTCATTTATATATGTTTTCAGCCTCACTTCTTCAAATTGTGGTCAGATGCATCCTATTTGCTTTAATTTTCATTGAGATGTGTTTATAACTTGATTGGGGTTCACCTGTGGGAAACTGAATTGATCAGACATTGTTAAGAAAGAACGGCACACACCAGTGTCTAGAAGGTCCCACAATTCAGACTGCGTGCCAAGACAAAAACCAAGCCATGTGGTCCAGTTATCTCTCTCTATAGACTTCCGTGATAAAACTATGCTGAGGCATAGATCAAGACAAGAAGATAAAATGATTTCTAAAGCTTAAAGTGTTATCAGAAGCACATAGGCCTCAATAATTGTGAAATGGAAGAAGTGTGGAACCACTAGAACTATTCCTAGAGTTGGCCACCCAGCCAAACTGAGTAATTCTGCAAAAAGGGCCCTTGGACAGGGAGGTGACCAAGAACCCAATGGTCAGAGCTTCAGAAGTTCCATGCAAAAACTGGAGAACCTGTCAAAAGATAATTAAGCAGCAATCTGTCAATCATAAGTTTATTGTAGTACTCTTGAGTAAAAGGCATATGACAGCCTGCTTGGACTCTGAGAAGTTGGGGAAAATGATCCTCTGGTCTGATGTGACAAAAATTAAACTCTTTGGGCAGATCTCCATGCACTACATCTGGTGAAAACAACCAGTGTCCATCATCTGCCTGTTACCAGTAAAACATGGTGGTAGGAGCATCATGTTATGGGGATGCTGGATGCTTTTTATTAGCATGAAAAGGGGGACTGGGAAGGATGAGTGCAGCCAAGTATTGAGAGGTCCTCCAGAGTGCACATGACCTTGGGCAAAAGTTCATATTTCAGCACAATAATGATCTGAAATATAGAGTCACAGCAAAACTGGAGTGGCTTTGGGACAAGTCTCAAAGCTCAGACTTTTAAACCCAATAGCACATGTGTGGAACAACCTGAAGATGGCAGTTTATAGACACTTCCAATATACTGTATCTAACAGAGTGTGAGAGAGTGAGATAAGTTGCCCAAGAAACGCAAAGTTGGAATTGCTGCCAAGGGGGCTTCTGCAAAGTAGTGATTTAAGGGCCTGAATACTTAAATGAATGAGAGATTTCAGTTTTTGATTTTGAATAAATTTGCAAACCTTTCTGGAAACATGTTTTCATTTTGTCATTATAAGTTACAGATTGCAGTGCAGATTTGTTAGTAAAAATGGCAAGTGTTTCCATTTAACATTAAATCTAAGTGTTTAAAAATTGAAAGGGTCTGAATACTTTTTGAATCGACTTTAGCTTCAGGGATTCTGGTTTGATCTTTCTGGATACTATGTTGCGTCCCCAGTCATGTGAGTTTTTTTCTTGGTATTCTATTTTCCTCACTTATCAAAGATGTACAACTTGGGTCAACTGATGTTTCCCAACCATTCTTTCCTATAATGGAAAATACAAGGTAAAAGATGGATGGATGCATGGAAAATAGATGTCTTCTCCCAAGTTACTTTCTTCTTTGCTATTGTTGTTGTGAAAGACTGCAGCACACGTTGACTCTGAAAGGACAAGAGACTTATGAAAATTAATTTACAGAGTAATATATAAACTGCCAGTCACTGGATAGTCCCACACACAATGATTTGGGTTGTATGAAGTCAACTCTCACATTTGAATAGGAATGTTTAATACATTCAGCATTAAGCATGTTGTGCAGGTAGTGATTTTTCTCTTTTTTTTACAATGGTGTCCTACATTCATTTGCTCAGGAAACATATGGCTTTAAGTGAAGCAGTATGTATTTAAAAAAGTGTTTCTCACCCTGTGGCTTACAATGGCATTAATGGAAATGTGAAGAAAAATGCCTTAAAACATACCGAATCTATCCCCTTTGAAATGAAGAATGTTCCCAAGTGTTGTCTGAGAAATACAAAGGTTATCTCTTCTCAAATTGGAAAGCTTTCCATTTCAAACACACGTTTAGAAAGATTAAAGTTTTTTGTTTGACATTTCCTCTGACGTTCCATAGACTGCCGCAATAAGCCACATGCAGAGATACTTATTTTTCTTAATTTATAAATAGTGCTTCAATTAAGAACATATTTGACTAAAAATCTATCCAAATCAAGTCTTGAAGTGGAAAGAAAGAAGCTCAATGATAAAAAATTTAGGTCCACAAATAGCAATGAGTTTAATGTAGTCATTTAAGTTATGTATAATATTGGTGATGTCTTCAAGTTTTCAAAGTGTGCATGTAGCAACACTAACCCAAACCACTTAACCTTCAAATATGATTGGTATGGTGAGATGACAAGAGGGATGGCATCATTCAAGTAGCCCACTTTGTATCCAGCTGAAGGAGAGAAAAGTGACCTTGAGGATTCTGTGACTGTTCTGAAAAATGCTTCTGGTCCTGTGAAACTGCCCTCTATCAATCCATCCATAATTCAGTATGGTTTTTCCTGTCTAGAATTGTTGGAAGTCTATGTTTTGCCTGACAGAATTAAGTGTAAAACAACAATCATATTTGGTCTAAATAAACAACCTGTTACATTTTTATTAAACATATTGCTATTCCTACCATGAAATCTAGTGAGGGTAGAGTCATGTTAAAAAAAAGAAAATTCTCAACAGGAGGCACTTGGAAGACTTGTCAGGACTGACAGAAATAAGAATTACACAAATCAAAGAAAAAAAAACTTGAGGAAATTGGGGACTCTGCAGGAAACTCTAAAGTGTTCTGTCCTTATTGTATGCAAGGAGTAAATACAGAAGTGGCTTTTGAGGAAAAAATGGTAACTCGGAGTAGTCTAGGCTAAATTATATCACAAATGAGTGTATTTCTAGAAGACTGCTGCGCTCTCAATGAACTGAACTGAGACTGAAAGAGAAACGTTTTCTAAAGAACAACAGTGAAATGTTAATATTCCTACATACTGTGTAAACAAGCTGCTGACAAAGTGATAACTTGCAGGAAGGAGTTCTATCCATCAGTCGGCCCATTTTCTAAATCTGTATTATTCTGGCTAGACTCATTGTAAAATAGAACTTACTATGACAACATGAGGTACAAGGCAAGAATTAACTCTGAAGGGAAAGCAGTTACATCTTAGAGTACACATTTGCACACACTCCTACCAGGTCATATTAGTGCTGCTAATCAATTTAACAGAATGTCTTTGAAATGCAGGAAGGAAAGGAGTCTTCAGAAAAAATCTGTGTATAATTTAAAACTTCCAAAAAGTGGGAATTCACTCCAGCTCCACCTGTTGAAAGGCAGCAGTGTTTCCTGTTGTGTTCCTAATTCTAATATCGGGTTTTTACTTTTCCATCTAAGCATTTTCTGGACCTACTTTATTCAATCTAGGATTAGTGGGTTACTTGGATTACTTCAATCAAAGTGTCTTACTGAGAAGTGAAGTCAGGTGTAACAGGACGAGGTGCAAGGTGAGAACGAATCATGGATGGGATGCTATGAATAAACTCGCAATTACTACTGCATGGTCAATTTAGAGTCACCAGTTAACCTATCAGTATGTCTGTGGATTGTAGGGGGAAATCAAAATCCCCAGAAGAAATCTTTACTACTACTGCTGAACTGGAGTACACTGTTATATATCAATTTTAACATTAAAAGAATTTATTTCTGCTTTAGAGATTTAGCTTACTGCAGATCAGCAAAGAGCTTATGTGCTATTCTCAAGCAAATATTTTTGCTTTGTGCTTTGCTGCATGAACAGGAGACTGATTCTGAAACAATCAAACAAACTGAAAAGCTGAAAATGAATGAGTTTTAAGAAAACATTTGTTATCTAAACTTAAATTAGAAGATGTAAGTTACCTTAGCAGCTTAAAATCACGCAATTTGACTAAAGTAATATTCATTCTTGTTGAACACGCAAGTAAATATCCAGCAGTATAATAAGAATAAGGATGTTTTACAGATCTGACATGTTAGGCTGTACTTAGCAGAACTGGAGCTGGGCTTATTTGACAATATATACATCTCTTTTGTAATAACTAAAAGAACTAGATCATTACAATTTGCATACTGCCCCAGAAGGTTCACCAAGAATGCCATCACCATGATCCTACATACTGACCCACATGGACAACAAGAGACGGAATTATGTGTGAATACTACTTATAGACTATAGTTTTGCATTTAACACAATAAACCCCTCTAAGCTTATCACCAAGCTTGGGAACCGGTGTCTGAGCACTTTATTGTTGCTGCTGGGTTTTAACTTCTTGACAGGTAAGACCTCAGGTGGTTAGAGTAGGTGACTACACCTTATCAACCCTTACCCTCAAAACAGGAGCTCCACAGGACTGTTTTCCGAGTCCTCTGCTATTCTCCCTCTACACATATGACTGCTTGGCTGCATATGACTCTAACATCATTGTTAAGTTTGCTGATGGCACATCTGTGGTAGGCCTGATATCTAGCAACAATGAGCAGGCTTACCTAGATGAAGTGGAAATAACTCTGGCTTTAGGACCATAAGTCTGCTCCTGAATGCCAATAAGACAAAAGAGATGATTGTGGAATTTTAGAGAAAACAGCAGAGGCACTATTACAGTTTCAGATACCTCAGTGTCCAAATCTCATAGGACCTGACCTGTTCAAGCACATCAACACTTTGGAGATGAAGGCATGGCGAAACATTTACCCCATGAGGGATTTCAGACTGCCTTCATAATTACTAAAAATCTTCTGCACATCCACTGTCAAAACTATCTTGACAGGCATTACTGTCTGGTTTGTAAACAGTATGCATCAGGACCAAAATGCCCTGTGGAGTGTGGTATGGTCAGCTCAATGTATCCCTGGTGTACATGTCTAACTTCCAGGACATCTACACCAAGAGAGGTCAGACCAGGGCAAAGAACATTATCGGAGATACCAGCAACACCCTCTTCTCTGTGACACAGTCAGGTAAATGGTACCACTGCCTGATGACCAGTTCAGAGAGACTAAGGATGAATGCTTTTTTTCACATTACATTTAGATTTTGATTGAGCAAAGTCTGTAGAACTACACAATACCCTATGGCTGATTCTCTTATATTGAGTGATTTAAGTTGTATTATTATAGTGTGATTTATTTATTTAATGTTTGTCACATGTTTTATAATTCTGGTGTAATGCATACTATTCCATTCATTTAACATAGTAATTTATTGGTTATTTGTAAAATCGTGTGATATTGTTAATCATCCTTTTAAACTCTTCTTTATTCATCTTAATGCACAGTCATGCAGTCTAGCAACTAAGCATTTCAGTACATGTTGTACTGTGTTTATAATTGGGTGTCACAAATAAAAACTGAATTTGATCTAACATTGGTGCTACTGCTGTTGTCTTGGTTTACTTGCCATGTAAATCAGTGGCAGAGAAGGTAACACTAGTTTCTACCATTTAGGCAAATAAAACCCAGAATTGTGTGTCATGCCAGTGCATTTACAAATGCATTTTTACTTTTATGTCTGTATTTTTGGTTCTATTGTTTTCATTTTGGTGCTTTATGGCACCTTACACTAATGTCAGCAAATGTACATGCTCAATCTCACTTAACTCAGCTCAGGGTTGCAGGAGACCAAGCCTGTCCGGCCAGTACAAGATGTAAGGCAGTCCTGTAAATTATGCATTGCACCCATTTGGACACAGTGCCAATCCATCATAAGCCCCACTCATGCACACACGTACACTCACAAAGGGCCAATTTGGAATCACCAGTTAACATTACACACATGCCTTTTGGCCTTTTTTAGGAAAATCTAAATACCCACAGAAAAATTCAAGAATAATCTTCATACACTACACAGATAATAACAAGTCATGGATTTCAAACTCAGGATACTGGGTCTGTGAGGCAGCATAGCTAAACTACTGCAACATTGTGTTGCCCAGGGAAAAGCATGGTTTTCTTAATAGTACTCTTAATTTAGAAATGTTACAAACAGCAATTATTGTTGGCCTAAATACATATCTGTGGCTTCAAGGTAAGCATTAACTGTGACCAGGAGATTCACTAATCAAGCTCAAGCTTAAATTTATTGTCACCTTTACGGTTTAGAATGAAATTCTTACTCTCATATCTGGCCAACATGTAACACTACATTTTTCTCTACCACCATGACCAGAAAGTATTATTAGTCAAAAGTGGACCTTGCCTTGAAACTGGATTCTTTTCTTTAATAGTAATAATAAGAAAGTTCCTTCAAGTCAGACCAAGCTTACTAGGTACATCATAATGAACACTAATGGAGTCTTCACTGGAGCCAGAAAAATAGGCCTTTCACTAATTCATAATCATCTGAATTCATTGGGCATTACCAAAAAAAGCATAGAAAAAAGACATACACACACACACACATACCATCAAGATATACAGACTTGTTCAGAAGTCAATAGAACTGCTCATTTTCAAGTTAAAGATTTTTTCCATTATAATGGCATGAATATCTTTGGAGTACAAAATGGTTTTATTAGGCTTATATAAACGAAAGACATTTGTGTGTATGGAACGGTCCACTCTGCTCACACTCAAATACAGCCACCAGTTGGCGCATGCGTGCTCTTTTAAATTTTTTCAGAGCTTGCATGCACCTCAGTTCTCACTACAAAGGATGTGTATGTGTGTATGGAGCAGTCTGCTCTGCTCACACTCACCCACAGCAGTTGGTGTGAATTCTATAGAAGATGTAGAAGCTTATACAAGTGTGACTTGGTGAGATGGTGCATGCATGCACTTTTACATTTTTTCAGCGCTTGCATGCACGGTACCTGCACGTTGTACATCCGATCATCTCAGACAATCTGACCCAGCCCACTTAGCTGACACCTCTGCCAGTTCACCAATATAAAAAAAAACTGGTAGGGAGTCGTTGGGTTGTTTTTTGTCCAGAAACCACACATAGCTAGTTTTTGATAATCATTGTTTTGCTTCAAAACAATAGAAGAGTTTACCATTTTGTTTGATTGGGGGTGATAAAGATGAAGTACTAAAGTGTTATTAAATAAAGACTGTAGCACTTTTATGTATTTTGAGTTTTTTGCTGAGCTTATTATATGGTATATAAGTATTCTACCTTCCCAACCTCCCTATTCAACTGGACAAGCAACCTGCTCCCATGGCCATTGGTCATGTAGTCTGAGCCACTAGTCTATGACTTGCCCCAAAAATATCTAACAGGTTTTATTTTTTCTTAATCTGTAGGGGTGGGTACATGTGTGTGCAAGAACTGACATACCAATAAGTGCTCAACTAGAAGTGCAATGCATATGATGCACCCACAAAGAAATAAGAAAAGCAATTGTTTTGGAATATGAAAACAAAAGAGAGAAATTCTCTGTGCAATGTCATGTCTATTATACAATGACAAAATAGAAAAACAAAGGGCCAAGATGGCAGTTGAACTCATCATACCTGAAAAGTATTCATGTCGGCACTAGTGCTGTCAGGCAGCACATTAATTAACTGACAGAATACGATTAGAAATCTGAAACTGGGCTGAAAATATGTTTGTCCTCAGTGATTTCTAGTCATGTAATCTGACATCCTCAAGGTGATAAGACCCAGCAAATACAGTTGTGTAGTGTGCCACCTCTCTTAGAAGGCATGGTTAATGCAATTCCTACTTCGAGTCATTCAGCCTTCATTGGGTGTTACAGAAGGTTTGTCTTCCAGGACAACAATATCTCTGTCCAGAAAACATGTGCATACAGTGGTTACATAAGTATAAACACCAAAATAAATCATTTATTAGCCAAGGCCTTCTGAATCACTAGATCGGGAAACCATTTAGCATGCAAGTGACATCTTGAAGCATCTCTTTTTCTATCTCCTTAAACCTAGCTACTTGGGTCTTTTTTGCAGAAAACCCACCTACAGAATTCCAGATAATGGCAGATGCTGTTGCCAAGCAAACTTATCCGGTGACCAATTCCCCTTTTAAATGACTTTAAATCTTTAATGAAAATCTTTTTATCACCATCTGTATTGCTTACTATAATGTCAAGGTTTATAAAAATTAAGTTCAACCAACACAACTTTACACTAAAGTGTTTTAACTACTATGATCTATTGTTTCATTACAATCGAGATCTAATAAGAAATATGAAGAAAAACAAGGAGCAATGGGAAATCATTCAAGACTAGGGGCAACAAGAGGGAAACAGTAAAGACAGTGAAGAATAAGAATATGGCAAAAAAAATCGGAGCAAGTAGCATTGTTTAGCAATGTGACGTTCTGGACTTAGTGTTGAGGAAAATGAACCCTTCAATATGATAGGTTTTTCTTGTAGTCGCCTCTCATCAGTGTCTGGTTTCAAAAGTGCTATTTAAGATACTGATGAACAGATTAATTATTTTATATTTATACATCCTGTATATTTTCAAATGAAATGTCAATTCACAAATTATGTTTTATGTTATGATATGCATATTAATCCTGTAAATATGGCATAGATAGAAGAATGACTGTAAACTTAAAACATATATATACATATATATATATTTTTTTTTAAATTGATATGTTGATTGCATACTGGCTCACATACATACATTTAATAACACTGCATACAAAGTATACCACAGAAAAACAGCAAAACAACTTGCAGCTTTGGCCAAATGATTGCATTATTGATATAATGCATCACTGAAGGAACAAGAAGTTGTGGTATAGTTGGCTGCTAGTCTCTCAAACACCCAACCAAGGAAAGTGGGGGTGGGGTTAGGTTTAAGTAAAGACACAGAAAGGATAAGTTCCAGTGAAGAGAAAGAGCAGAAAAGGGGCATCAGAGGCAGTGTTGAAAAAGAGGCCACTTTATTAACATTTTATTGTTCTCTAGAGATGACAGTAGTTGTGTAAAGGGCTTTGCAGTAAGAAAGAGCTGCTCAGGGCAATAGAACTTGCCAGGTGATACAAAACAGGTTCCAAGCTGCATTTCTAGGCTGCCAAAAAACAGGAAAGATGATACAGACTGAAGATATTCAAAATGAGCCCATATGAAGCACACTATATACATGCTAGCTGCAGCAAAATTTCAGAACAAAAAAGTGCATTCCTACTTGTGCACCTCTATTCTCTATCCCTGTCAAGCTTAACACGTAGGTAGGGACAAGGAAATCTTAAACAGACCCAATAAAATAGTGAGCCACGTGGTAAACTGTGATTGAAGTGGCTTTTGATTAAGAAACTGCAAGACCCAAGCTCTTGTAATTTTTTTGCACTCGTTTTCTACCATATGTGTACATGTAATTTGTTTTGCATTTTCAATTATTATATAAATAATAATTAAAATTATCCATCCATCCATCCATCCATTACCCAACCTGCTATGTCCTAACTACAAGGTCTTGGGGGTCTGCTGGAGCCAATCCCAGCCAAAACAAGGTGCAAGGCAGGAAACAAACCCTGTGCAGGGCACCAGCCCACCGCAGTAATTAAAATTATTAAAATATTTTATTAAAAAAGAACATTTACATAAAATTATGATGGTTACCCAATTAATGTATTATGAAATTACACATATGTGTGTTAGTTAGAATCCTTCTTATATGACCAACCACTTGCTTTTCTTTTTACTTGTGCAGAAATACAATCCAGAACATTCTGTTTTGGCATGTAATGTGTGCTGGTTTTGAAGCTTTTGTTACTATATCTTCAAATATAACCTTTCATTTTACATGTGATGCATTTTCTTAACTTATATTCAGCAAACAGCAATAAATCTTTCAGCAGTGATGACAACATGTGGGGATGTGTGTTAGGGGTCCATGGCAGTATGCAGGCTTTTTAGTTAAAAGCAGCGCACTTAAGCTCAGGCAGCTATAAGTGTGCGTGGCATCATAGCCAAGTGGACCGAGGATATTGATGGGGAAATTCTCTGAATTCATTCATGTGCAGACGCACGTGGTTCAGCTGGTTTCCTCATTAGGACTCTGGGGATCATAATTAAGGAACATACTGTAGGAAAAAGTGGGCATGGTCCACTCTGCTAGGCTTCTCAGCGATAGACAAGGCCTATTAAGCTTTCTGCTGTGCCCTCTGCAATATCTTAGGGAAAAGCATTATTCCTTCTGGTGCAACAGTTTAGATGATGAAGTTCCCTTCTTGAAGTAATAGCTGCTTCTCAGTCACTGGGTTTGGTAACTGGCACAGGCTTGGCTTGGATGAGTGTGCCTCATTTTTAATGCCCACAAAAAGAAGAGGTTGTCAGTTTTAAGGTTCCCATTTTAGAGTTCAATAGTTAATTTTTTAATTTTCTAATTTTTCGAAGAGTGAGAGCAGATTTTTTTAGACAAATGAGTACACCTAGTTTTTGAATGAATGTGCAATTTCTCATGGTTGCATCCAGTTACAAAATCAGTGCCTTCTCATAGGCATGTTATTTTGTCCTTTATTTTGTTGTCATTCATTTAATTATAGTTTTGTTAGGAAAGAGTGTCTTGGCACATTCTGTCAGAAGGGCCTCTGCAAAGATGGCAGTTCAACTCTGATTTACATTTTTGCTATCAAATGAAGTACAGGCTGGTCCATGTATGGAGAGTTCAGTCACTTTCTGTAATGTAGGTTGGAGGAAGCTGAAGTGCGATTTTTGCATCCCTATTACATCTGTTGCCTTAAGTAGCAGCCCTACCAAATTATTTAATTAATTACCAACATTACCAAAGGCAAACTGATAATTAACTAAAGATAAATCTCTTCATTTTTCCTACTTTACACCCTCATAAGTATAAAGGAACTTGAGTTGTATAGAGAAAAAGAAAAAAGAAAGGATCTGGAGGTTAAAACTAAAAGAAGAGTGGTGAGATCATAGCTGAGTCAGTGTTGTGAAAAGATGGTAAGCAGTCTGAGATGATGCCTCGTTTGGAGCATTGGCACTCTAGTAGTATCGTCACTCCTGCTAAATGCCCAAAGAGAAGGACCAACCATGGAGATCCCACAGATGCCAAGGGACACCAAGTGGGAGAATGGAGAAGGGCTCACAGAGTCCCCACAGATGCTAAGGGACATGATCCTGGTAATGACAATACTTGCTAAAGGAGATCTCCTCTCACTGAGATGACATTGATTTGAAAAGATGCACTGAGATAAGATGCACTAAGATATCTGGATTGCCCCAGGGTAAGGTAATTTGTAGTGACTGTGACTGGAATAGAAATGCAGGAACCAATGTACAGGTGAGTGTCACCAGTACTGTACATGATAAAGGAACGCAGAGTGAAAGGACCCTGGATGTGACATTTGAAGGGTGTCAAGTAGCCTTGATCCCAACAGTGGATAAGGGTGTAATGACCAATCGTCCAGTGGAGAAATACAGAGGGATGGACAAGACTGATTGGCTTATTGGTACCAATGTCTGGGCTGTCCAACCTCCCACCAAACTGGCAAAGGTCATGCACAAGGCAAAAGGGGTGCAGACAATGCGGGTCTCTCTTTATCTGACGGAGAGACCCAAACTGTCACCACACCCCAGAGCAAGAAGGAGACATATGAGACCGAGTCTCCTAACAGTGTGGTGTTTGAGCCGGTGCACTCATTTGCTTCTGATGGCTCCGCTCCACTCAGTCTTGAGCTGAACAGGAGGGAGGCAGGGATTTCCGTCCTGTTTCCAGACTCTCTAGCCATAGGCTTCGAGGGATGTGGGTGGTTCTATGGCTGGAAGCTCTGTACCTTTACAGCAGATGTAGGTGCCGTGAGGCAGCATTGGCACAGCATCTCCCTGTCATTATGTTGTCTGTTCATTCTTGGATGGAACCATAGACTGGCCAACCATGATAACCCCCCTTGGAGAGGAGTACATCTTGTAGAACTGGACGTCTCACCCTATAAGGTTCAGCTGAGGGATGGACAGACAGGCTTCAACACAGACCTTTGGGTTCCACAGGTATCATCAGGAGGTGCTGCAGGGACTGGGAGCCCTGCTTTGAGGGGCTTTTGCTTCTCCCAGAGGTGCTTTCGGACCACTGTATGGATCACTGCAAGCACTTCCGGGTGGTAGATAAAAGGAGCTGCCTGCCTCAGTTCCAGGACCCAGAGTTGGGAGGTGGAGGACAAAGCTTGCTGTGAGGAGTGGAGGTAGTGAACAGGACAGAGGAGGAGGAAGAAGAAGACAGTATTGTACTTTATTGCTGGTGTTCTGTACTGTGACTGTGCTGTGGGAAACACTTCCTGGAGAAGAGCTTCCTGAAATAAATCCTGAATAAGAAGAATTAAAGAAAGAGAAGGGAGGTTAAAGCAGGGCTCTAGAGTGCAACCAATTTGGTGCGACCTAATTTCTCAATGGTGCAACTAAAAAAATCAAAGGTTGCACCGGTGCGACCAGCCGTTCGAGGGGGAAAAAAACGAAACTCTGTGACTCTTAAAGACTCCCTGTTGTTCAACAACAGACACACATTAGGCCCATATCGTGGTCTAAACCAATCAGAGATAGTGAAGGGCGGATCCCGCCCCCCCCGATTGGCCGTGGTCCAGATATTCCTGTATGTGTGTGTACGTTTGAAAATGCATGTGATGCAGTCAGACAGAGAGAGGTGAGTAGCCCATCAGGTAAACAGTGGATGTAGCCGCGGATTATGAGAGAAGATGAAAAGAATGATTGACAGCTTTTTCGTTAAGTTAGGGCCTGATCCGTCCGAAAATCATAACCAATGCTCTGACACGGAGCCATCAACCTCCCAAGTTATAGCAAGCCCTGGTCCGGAGACGGCATTAGATAATGAGCCACATACGATCGAGTCCGAGCCCACTGAAATTAAAAGGGGTAAAGTGTATACATTTCGAAAAGAGTGGCTTGACCAGTTTCCCTGGCTAAGATACAGTAAAGCCGATAATATAATGCACTGTATTTACTGTAAAGAGTGTAGGAAGACCATGGCCGGCAGTAGTGCATTTGTGACTGGTTCTAATACATTTAGAATTGAAACGCTGAAAAAGCACAATGCATCTATAAAACACATTACATGCCGCGATAAATGCACTACTCAAGTGTCCCCTCTCCCCGCTGCCTTTCAGCGGCAGGCAGTAGCAAACAGATCATCAGATGAGGCCGAGATGATAATTAAGTTTAACATTGCCTACAATATTGCAAAAGAAGAACTTCCCTTCACTAAATTCAAGTCCGAAATAATTCTTATGAAGAAAAATGGCTTGAACGTAAACCCGACGTACAGCAATGATGTCACGTGCGCCCAATTTATAGGAGTCATCGCAGATACATTGAAAAAAAAGACGTCTGTGCAAATTGTGAATAGTGCGTACATGGCATTCCTGATCGACGGAGACACAGATATCGCCACAAAGGAATGCGTCATTGTGTATGGTCGTATCTTGCGGAGAGGAAGACCGGTGAATATACTTATTGGACACATTGAGGTCGAGCATGCTCATGCCCAAGTCTGGAAGATTTTGATGCTAGAGAGAGTGTGGCCAGCTGGTTTAGTCAAGGCCAAAGATCAAGAAGGCCAAACTACAGCAGTTGGCCATCCGAGGAGCGTGTGACTGCAATGGAGGATAGTCCATAAGACATTGAGCCATGAGATGTTTAGTTTGAAGCCCTTAAAACACTTAATTTAGATTTTCTTTTTAGTTAATTTATCTTGAGATTTTTTAAGTTTAAATTTCAGCTCAGTAAAGCACTTTAAGCACCAACACTTTTTCAGTAAGTTACCTTTCTTGTAGAATTGTGCTTGCCTTCAAATAAAGAACTTTATATTGACCAGATTGTTAGTTAATCATTTACAAGTCAACATTGCCTATATGGACAGCGATTAAAAAAACAAAACAAACAAATAAATAAATAAATAAATAAAGTGAACTTGTAAAACTGTGGTGTTAAATGTGATGCGGTTGAAAATTTGGGTGCACCTAACTTTTGTGCTGGTGCACCTAAGAAAAAAAAAGTTAGGCGCACCAATGCAACCAGTGCAAAAAGTTAGTCTAGAGCCCTGTAAAGAGAGGAACAGAGAGAAACAGGCAGGAGTGAGTGAGAGTCAGTACAAGATGGGTGGAAACAGGAGGATGGGAAGGCGAGCCCCAGGGAGGAGCATGTGGCCAGTGCTTAGGAGGGCACTGAGGGTCGCTCCTGTTCAGCAACCATGTAGCAGGAGCGGACATTATGCTCAAGGTGTGCTCTCAACAGGAGAAGCCAGCAATTGGCAGTGGTGGCAGGACAGTGTGCTCTTGCCAGGAGGAGCCAGGTATTGGCAGTGGTGCTAGCAGAACAGGGCTCAATGGCTCCCCTTGGAACGTGATGTGAATGGCGGCGGGGACAGGAAATCCTCATTTTGACTTCACTGGCATGCTGTTTGAATTGGAGATGAAATCATTACTAAATGTTCTCACATCTGTCTCGACTAAAACTCTCCGAAATGTTTCCAGGGCATGATCCAATCTGCGAACGTTGCAACCAAGCCCCAGCCTCACTGGGTCACATGTTCTGGGCCTGCACCAAATTAACATTATTCTGGACAAAAATTTTTAATTACTTCTCAGACAGCCTTGGACTCACAATCCCTCCTAACCCATTAACGGCTGTGTTTGGGGCTCTTCCAGAGGGGCTTAAAGTAGAGAACGACAAACAAATTGTGATTGCATTCACTACTACACTTTTGGCATGCAGACTTATTCTGATAAACTGGAAAAACCCAAACTCTCCTCTTTTAAGTCAGTGGGAAACCGATGTGTTATATTATTTGAAATTGGAAAAAATCAAATACTCAGTTAGAGGATCCGTACAGACTTTTTTCAAAACATGGCAGGATCTGATCAGTAATATTTTAAAATAAGTTCATGAAGCACAGAGAATTTATTAATTTAGGTATGTTTACAAGCCTTAAATTTTATGCAGTTTGGCTTGTTCTCTCTCTCAGGGGTGAGGATCGATCTGTTCTTAACTCAATTTTTCTTTTTGTAAAAACTTGATTGCTTTGTATGGATTGCAATAAAGTTAATATAAAAATAAATAAATAAATAAATGTTCTTAGAGTGTGTAGTATAACTTTATTTGTCCTTCATTTACAAAATCTCCTACAAACACATTTTCTACACTAACCAGGCAATCTTTTTCAAAAGATATAATAGAATAGAATATTAAAGGTGTCTCAAAAAAAAGGTAAATTCATATAAATGAAGTACAGTTAAGGTGGGTTTCTTAAATCTTGGACCAACAGGGATATATCTGATTTTTAAGGCATAGTTTTTCATATATGCAATAATACACATTGTAGTTAGCCTCATTATACAGAGAAAGGCATGCCTGCAGTTTGTTAAAGAAATTTCATGAAGGTGGACTGAGATATACAAAAGGAGCTCACCCGTTGAAAAAGATAAGAGAAAGAACAAAAAAATGGGTTCATTCCTTAACTTTAAAGTGACTAATTTAGTTCATTAGAGAAAATAGGCATGAAAATGTATCACGCTCACATAGTAGTGAAACAAGACAGTGAGGAGGGCCTTGCCCGGCTCACTCCTCTTGATATAACATTTCCCCCTCCCCTCGGCCCGCAGCCTCTGTCTCAGATTAGCGCGAATATATCGCTCCTGCAAGCGAACTATGATTCTTAGTGCGATGAGAGAAGTTGCAAAATCAATGTTCAAGCAAATTATAGAAGAAAACCTGATCTAAATCCATTAAGTAGCTCTCTTGTGAAAAGTGGACAGACTGACAGACGTTGGATTTTATATATATATATATATGAACAATATTTCTAAATGTGTCTAATATAACTTCTATTGAGAATATTAATATGTTTAGCAATGGATGCATAATGATCATATCTTAAACCAGTCATTTGTGAGATTAGGATGAATGGGATAACTGAAGAAGTGAACCACAATGGACTAAATAGCAAGAAGTATGGGGCACATGAAAGTATATGTGGGCATCCCTGTGCTACACATCTGAAATCTTGTTGAATCCAAACTATTAAGAAGTTAACTTGTTCTTTAAGTGAATGTTGAAACAACTCTACATTAAGTACAAATCCATATGAGGGAATTCAATGTAGAACATATTCCACCAACAAGATACTATCTGACAAGTAAGAAAAATTGACTTATTTTTGCCCTTTCAAAACAGCATAGAGAGAGCTGTTGGGAGCAAATAGTAGGCAATCCATTAACCTATAAAAATGCAGTTACCAACAGGTCAGATTAGTCTAACAGAGTGTTTCCCAAACTCAGTCCTGGGGACCCAGTGTGGCTATTCTAACCAGATTCCTAATTGGCACTCCAGCCACCATAAAAACCTAACACTGGTTCCATTCCATCTGAACTAGTGTGGTGCTGAGGTGTCACCTGCCGCATGGCTGCACTCGGGTCCTAATCTGGGTTCCCGAGTTGGTTTGCCCTCATCAATGACAACACCTGATAACACTGAGCTCATTTAATTAGCTGACATTTGTTTTCTTTTATTCTACATTCAGAAAAGCACAGCAGCATGATTTTTACATTTAAGACATTTAGAAATATTTCTGCTTTTGCTATAGATTTAAATGCTTAACTCTCTTTTGTTGATTTCATTATATTTTGCCCTTTCCCTGTGCAGTTTCCCCCTTTGTTGAGCAGACATGCAGGCAAACAACACTGAATAATCAAAAGCTGCAACTACTTTAGTGTCAAACCCACTAATTAGTAAATAATGGATTAATTAAACAATTAGAACACCTGGAAAAGCAGAATGAAAATCAAGAACAAAATATTATTAAAAAGAAAAAAAATACATTATTTCTATATAACTGCTTACTACATTTTAATAAACAATTTTTACCAAACTTAGTTTTCTAATTTCTGTAATGTTCCCAAAACACAGAATCTGGGAAATAACAGTTCACTTAATTAGCCCAAGAGTCCAATTAAAACACAAGCTGGTTGGAAGAAAAACCTGCAGCCATAGTGAGTCCCCAGGACCGAGTTTGGGAAGCACTGTTCTAACACATAAACATACGAGAAAAATAATATATCTGAAAAGATACTACAGATTTACAAATTAAGTATAATAAATTTAGGAGATAATGCTACAGAGGAAAATAAGGCGTACAGGACAGTTTGAATCTGTCGAAAATAAAACTCTTGGCTTGGAAGTTCGTCCATAACGCAGATGCAAACATTCTAGTATTCTGAAAGCAAGAGTGACGCAGAGACACCCAAAGAGTGAGAGGAGAAGAAAGACAAAACCACCTGATCAGCAAATAGTGGCTTTGATGACAAACAATAATGTATTTAACATCTGCAAAGAAAAAACTTCCATTACAAAACAGCCAAAGAATTCCATGTATTTCTAAATGCTATTGTATGTGCAGTATATTTAAACAATGTATTTTAATATACTGGAAGTGTAATTTGGACAGAGATTCCTGTAACAGGTTAGCATATAGAGTACAGTACAACTTGAGGCTTAACTGTGAGAATTAATCAAATAGGATGGGACATTTAATCAGTATTTTATATAGGTCCTTTTATTGTGAACCCTATAATAAAGTAACAAAACAGTAATTTTTCCTAAATGTAAGAAACAATATTTTAAAATAAGACTGTTGTCTGCTGAATATAAAATGTATGCACTGACATTCTTGTGTACTTCATTATGTCACTCTTGTAAAACATTTTGGTTGGAAGTCTAAAAAAAATCTTAGTTTGGGGAGTTCTACTATGAAACATGGTGACAAGTGCATTATTATGGAGGGGTTGGGAGGGGTGATTTTCAATGATATTGGGACCTGTGGCTCATGACACCAGGAACAATGAACACACCCAGCCGCAAGCCCCTTATTGATATTTCCCATTCAACTTGACAGTGACTTAAACCAAACTGTAGGGAATAAAGGGCAGAAATTGTCAGGGCAAATTTTGTAAAAGGCTATGCACACCAACAAGACAAAAGGCTGTTTATCCAAGTTAAATCTACACAGAAATGTTGGTATACTAAAGGAAAAAAATCTAACATTTTTATTTATGATACTCTTTGCCACACAATAAAAATATTTTGCGTATTTATTACGTTGAGTATGTTGTATGAAACTGATGGTAAAGTTGTGGAAGTGTTAACGGAAAACAATGCAGTTCTACAAGGTAGGATGAACGTTGTGTTAAGTCACTTAATGGATCCTCTCTTTACGAAACTGATGGAATCTTTTAAATATAATCGGTGCAAAACTGGAAAAGTATGAATACCAGCAAACAGGCAGGACATACGGGCATTCACAAGTTGAAGCCTGGGATATCACTCACCTCTTGATTGCTGGCTTTATTCAGCCGCGATTTTCCTGATCTTGGTAAACTGTTTCATTTGGATGGATCAGATATGTACGTTAAGCAAGAACAATGATACTATTAACTACAAAGAAAAATATCAATCGTGGAAATTTTGCAACCACTGCTCAGTTTTTTAAAAGCCAAAGAGACACACACTAATGTATTAATAGTTATTTTCCGAGTTCAATGTCATCGGCCATTACTTGTCCTGAACGGAAACGAAGTGGACTCTACATTCTGTGTCAAAGAATAAAAAGTTGCGCCCACACTAACCCAGTTATAGAGCAAACAACACAAATCTGAAATCGCGTAAGCAAGTCCTTATTTGGGGTGTTAATTCATAGAAAAATGATTTACTGCATAAGGTTGATGTACATAATGAACATGAATAGTTGCGTCAGATATTTGAAATAATAACATGTGTGCTCAGTTTAAATGTTTAAAGTGTACATATTCTCAATTGTTACAGATAATTGTCAGTTTTCATCTCCTGCTAGAGGTCCACAGGATGGTAGATCCGCAGTAAAGGATCAAAAATAAAAAAATAAAATTATATTCCTAAACCTGTCTTTGAAATTGTCCAAAATTATACAACACTTGCTTTTGTTTAACGTTTGTTATCGTTAACCTTATGGGAGTGGCTGTTTGTGGACTTGAATCAATATTAAATGATTAAGTATAAAAATATTAAATAAGTGATCTGCAACCACGAAATAGCATAAAACGATTCAACTCGTGCCTGTATTACCGATCTCCATTTTCCCCGATATTGGTAAAAAAACAGTAACTTTCACCCCTCGGTTCCCATTATGGGGTGAACCCCTGAATGTGGCACGAACAATTTCAAGTCCATCTGATCACTGCTGCAGAATACTCCAATACGTTTACTCTTTATCATGAGGGCGTTATTCCCTGCACAAAATATGGTCCAAAAATGGCATCAAGATTAGAAATTTCGGATTCAGAGGGCCAAACATTGAGGGGGGCCCCAAGACGCTCAATGACGTGCATAACTAGACATCAAGGCGAGTCGAACAGTGTATCATATGCAGAGGTTTTCAAGTACCGTTGAGTCAGGAGGCGCTGGACACAATAAAAAACGAAGTGATTTCAAAGCGTTCATAAGTAATTCTTACGAACACCGTTGCCGTATTATTTTCATTACGTTTATTTCCACGTGCATTTTAAGATAACAAAACAAGAAAAACACTCCAGACCTGCGCTGTCGTCAGCAATTATCGATTTTTGTATTCGCCGCACATATACTTGACAAGGCGGGTCATTCGAGGGTAGGTCCAGTTCCTATGAGCCAGCCAGCAGACGAAGCGGGCGGCGCGCATCCTACAGGCTCGCACGTCACTGCCTGCCGCTGCGGCTCGCAGTAAAGATGGCGCCTTCTCACGTACTGAGGTGCTGTCAGAGGGTTTTGGCGTGGGTTCCCGTCGTTTTTATCGCCCTTGTCGTCTGTTGGTCGTACTACGCCTATGTTGTCGAGTTATGTATCTGTAAGTATTTCTTGTTCCGTTCTTATGGAGTGAGCGAGAAGGAGGAAAGGGAAGATCTTGGGAGTGGGGTGGGAGCGCGTACTGTACATTGTTGCTCACAAAAGTCGACGCGTTAAACATACAGGAAGTGTACTCCTTATAAGTTTGTGTGAAGGGGGAAAAATCTGGACACTCCGAACCAATTGACGACTCAAGAGAGGTAGTGGTAGTCTTGAAAGCTTGTACCTGACCTCTTTGGAGCACTGGGTTGTTCTTCATTTGCTTTAATGTTGGTGCCCGTGCTGGGGCGCTCATTAAACTGATTAGATTGAATGGAATGGGGTGGATTTGCGGATTGCTTAAATGGCCAGTGTGTGACACGCCACACGGAGGGTGACAGTGTTAAACTTGTAAAACAAGATTCCTAAGAGGAAAGTATTAAAGCGTCACTTAGGTACCGCTTAGCGGATGAAAACGATGAGGTTGGATTTATCTGGGACCTAGCTGTACTTTTCGGCACGGATACTATCCTAATCCTTTCAGATTGACTGACAGTTTGCTGTATGAAGTGTATTTAGGTCTCCTCCGACGCGATACAGTTTTCTTTCAGCCTTTTATCACGGTACGGTGATGTTTGTTTGTATATGTAAACTGGAAAGATGTTGAGAAAGATTATTGAAACATCTCTGTAAAATAAATAATTGTGCAACGTGCACATTTGTTAGCTTCCTGTTTTATTATTGTGACACACAATCTAAAGCGCACGGATTAGTTGGGGCCGATTTTTTGAGTTTTTAGCTGCAAAATATCAAAATGTGACAGATACGCGATTTGAAGGGCTGGTTTGTAATTAATACTGGTAGAAGATAATTTTGGAATTTGATGAAAATGTCTGCTTTAAGCATGGCAACAGTGTTTTTCTGGTTTCCTCCCACAGTCCAAAGTTATGCAGGTTAGATGGACTGGCAATGCAAAATTGGCCCCTTATGTATGTATGTGTGTGTGTTCACCCTGGGATGGTTTGGCGCACTGTCAGGGTTGATCCTGCCTTGAGTTCCACACTTGTAAAGATAGATAGATAGATGATAGGCTCCAGTTTCCCTGTGATTCTGCTCAGGTTAAGCTGGTTAAAAAGGATGTTATTTGTTTGACATGTTTTTCTTTCCAAGGATTCAGTATTTGGGTTAATACTTCTTTTAATTCGATAGATAGATACTTTATTAATCCCAAGGGTAAAATCACATAATCCAGCAGCAGTATACTGATACAAAGAAACAATATTAAATTAAATAGTAATAAAAATGAAAAAAATTAAAATAAAATTAATGTTAGCATTTACTCCCGCGGGTGGAATTGAAGAGTCGCATAGTGTGGGGGAGGAACGATCTGTCTGTCAGTGGAGTTGGACAGTGACAAAAGTCTGTCACTAAAGCTACTCCTCTGCCTGGAAATGACACTGTTAAGTGGATTATTCATGATTGACAGGAGTTTGCTTAGTGCCCATCGCTCTGCCACAGATGTTAAACTGTCCAACTTTAATCCTACAATAGAGCCTGCCTTCTTAACAAGTTTGTCCAGGCGTGAGGCGTCTTTCATCTTTATGCTGCCACCCCAGCACACCACCGCGTAGAAAAGGGCACTCGCCACAACCGTCTGGTAGAACATCTGCAGCATCTTACTGCAGATGTTGAAGGATGCCAACCTTCTCAAAAAGTATAGTCTGCTCTGACCTTTCTTGCATAGAGCATCAGTATTGGCAGTCCAGTCCAATTTGTCATCCAGCTGCACTCCCAGATATTTAAAGGTCTGCACCCTCTGCACACAGTCACCTCTGATGATCACAGGGTCCATGAGGGGCCTGGGCCTCCTAAAATCCACCAGTGTATACAATTAAAAATGTGAAAAAAAGATAACAGCATTTTGCATGTGGAGCAAAATGAAGTGCTAGACGTTTATATTTGCTGATATTTCCCTGTCACATTCTTCTAGCCTGGCTTTCATGGGTTTTTGTGGAATAACATTTCTGTTAAGCACTCAGTTGTAAATAGTTAATAGAAGTTCAGATTTACATTAGATTTTTTTTTTTGCATTTTTAGTGCCAGTAAGGTGGAAAGATTTTGACAGCTGCCACATTTTTTTTTGAAGATTTAACAAATTTTTAAAAACTAGAGCAATATGATAAGCACATGTGCAAGCTCGTCACTATATTTGAAATGCCAGGTTCAATGTTGTACTTTTCAATCATAGTACTTTTTAAATTCCCATTAATTTAAACCTTATAAATAAAAAAGTATTTAACTGAACTTTTAATATTCGATTTTTAAGTAAAATCGTACTGTTACTACTTTCAAACTTCCTCTGTGTTCCTAAAGTCTTATTGATAAATTCATTTTAAAGTAGCAAGCTTAGTCTGCTCTACTCATTCCCTTCATAATTTTGAACACTTCTATCATGTCTCCTCTATGTTTGCTTAATCTAAAAGGTTTCACATCTTTCGGTCATTCCTCATAGCTCATACCCATTAGTCATGGAATCTGTCCAATTACTTATCTCTGGCCTTTGTTTAGTTCTTTTTATATATTTTTTGTAATACAGACACTAGTACCGGTACTACCAACAGTATTCCCGATTAAGACTCAGTAGTGGGTTATGTAGTTTAAGAACAGCTTCTTTTTTTCTTTAGGTGTTGTACTGCACCATCAGCCTGGGTAAAACCAAACTATTTCCAAACAACAGAGCTAGGACTACTATGACCAATTTGCAGAAGTCTTGTATCAGATAATAGTTAGATAAAGGTCTTAGAATTGAAAACACTTTGAATGTGAGAGGTTGCAGATTTTTATTATATCATTTTCAAAAACCTATTAATCTCCCTATCCCAACTCATGAATATCATGTGGGTAGTTAACCTCCTGGTATTAACCCCAAGAATCTTTTCTTGGAATCTATACTAATAAAAGGCAAAGTACTCACTCACTCACTGACTCATCACTAATTCTCCAACTTCCCGTGTGGGTGGAAGGCTGAAATTTGGCAGGTTCATTCCTTACAGCTTCCTTACAAAAGTTGGACAGGTTTTATATCGAAATTCTACGCGTAATGGTCATAACTGGAAGCAGTTTTTCTCCATTTACTGTAATGGAGATGAGCTTCAACGCCGTGGGGGCGGAGTTTCGTGTGACATCATCACGCCTCCCGTAATCACGCAGTACATAGAAAACCAGGAAGACCTCAAAAAGCGCTGAAGAAAACATGCATTATATAAGTGAGAAGGCAGCGAAACAATAAGAAGCGAGCGAGTGACATATACAACCATATTCATGAGTTCTGATACTTCGGAAACAAAGCACGATGTAAACCTACACTTTAAATTAAGTTCATAGACAGGCTGCGCTGGCGTTTGTAATTTAGTGCCTGCCCATATAAGGCCGTCCGTCAGCGGCAATCCAATAGCAAACTGCCACGGGTAAATATTCACGGGTGAAGGACTGTGCTTATGGAGAGGAAGATGAGATGGTCAGGGTGGTGTTTGACACAAACTCAGCGAAACTGCGAGAGAAAGTTTTAAGTGCCAGGACTAAGGTAACATTAAATACAGCCATGGACATAGCAGGAGATGGCACCAGCACAGCTGGGAACCTTCGATGCATGTACACCGAGTGGCTCACGTGAACTGACGCAGTGCACAGATAAAAGGCAACAGTTCCAAAGAGCTGAACAAAACCGAATTACACAATTGAAAAGGCAGCAAAAATATGAAGCGTCTCATACATACAAGCATATTCATAAATCCAACTACTGCGGAAACAAAGCACACGTTGGAAAAAGTCAATGTCCGCTAAAGGAAGACAGTGTAAAAAACCCGTGCATGCAGTGTGTCAGGTCTCAGATAAAGAAGAAGACGAGCTGTTTATTGATGCAGTAAGAAACGAATCGATGAATGAAACCTGTCATCTTTACAGCGATTGACAAACACGGAATGTAACTTGAACACAACACATCCTACAAATACGAACCTGATTGAAAGAAATAATGATAATCAAATCCTTGATGACAGCAACACTCAGTAACACTCACAAAACAAATACTGTATATTGACAGTCATGTTACGTTATTTTTAAAATGTTCCCTTTTCTTTTCTAGCTTTTTAACACACTACTTCTCGCTGCGATCTGCGGATATATATATATGTATATATATATATATAACCCGATCTACATACTCGAATAATGGATACTTTATTAGCCATCAATGATTGTTTTGGTAAAGCCATACTCAGTGTATTCATTAGATGAGCGGTAAAAAGTAAGGCGAGGGAGGATGACTTATTGAGGCATGCAGGCTGTAGTCTTGCGTCAACTCTATCTGAATTGCGATCACATTTGAAAAAATATATCTTTTCAAGTTCTATTTAGTCCATATGTGTCAAACTCAAGGGCGGGCCACATCCGCCCGGCGTAATTATATCCGCCCGAGATCATTTTATATACTGTATTATTGTTATTAAAGCCGGGTATATGAAGCGCTGGTAACACAATAAACTACAGATCCCATAATGCAGCGCTTCAGCTGCCTTGCGAACACTTACGCGTTAATCAAGTCTACCTTATGATGCTGCAAGTTATTGCGAAGCTAGCTCACACGATGCTGAAGAGAAAAGTTGATTCTGAAAATAGAGCCTTTAAAACCGATGGGAGGCTGAGTATATGTTTACTGAACCCGTGTGTCTCATTTGTGGAGCTAATGTGGCTGTAATTACAGAATTTAATCTAAGGCGGCACTATAAAACAAAACATCAGGGTAACCTGAAAGACCTGAATGCAATGCAGAAGATACAGAAAGCAGAAGAATTAAATAAGAATCTGACACTTCAGCGGACGTTTTACCGTGCACAATCACAAAGTGATTTCAAGTGAAGCTGCTTTTATGGGAGACACAACCACTTGCCCCACTTTCCCTGTTGCCAAGTAATGTTAAACCAAGTCGTCACTACGGTGTTCCCAAATCGCACTTTGCTGATAAACTGGCGCACTGAGTTTGCACGGCGCTTTGGTGACTTTGAAGAACAAAAAAAGTCCGTCTACATGCGGCTCGAACCTTGTGCATGTTTGGTACCACATATCTGTGTGAGAAGCTCTTCTCAGTGATAAAGACTAACAAAACAGCACACAGGAGTCGCCTCACTGATGAGCACCTGCAATCCATCCTGAGAATCTCCACAACACAGAACCTCACACCAAACAGAAACGAACTTGTGCCAAAAAGATGCCAGGCGTCCAGCTCTAAAATGACATATGAGCAAAGACAACTGAATGATTTGATTTGTTATTGCTGAAAGGAACACATTTTATTTATATTTCCAGGTTTTGTTATGCAGCATGTTCATATTTGAATTTGTATAATTTTGACAGGATATATTTTTATGGAGAGCAAAATCTTTTGGGATATTTAAAATCTAAGTTTATTTTTATATATAAAATTACATAAGAGTAAAGAAATTTGAATGTTTGTTCTTTTAATGTTTACTTTATTTCTAACTTGTATAATTTAGACAGGATATATTTTTATGGAGAGCAAAATATTATAAGTTGTTTAAGGTTTGAGTTGATTTATTCAGGAATAATATTCCTGTCTGTTTTTACCATTCCTACCAAAGATATTTCTGTCGACTAAATAAAAATTCCTTCTATTTAAAATTTAAATAGAACTTGAACAAATATGATAGTTCATAATATCCACGCAGACTTGCACGTAAGAGCGGGAGTTATCCGTTTTAACAAGCAGTGTATTGCACTGATACGAAATAGCTGTGTGTGTATATATGTAGATATGTATGTATATGTATATATATGTTTATATATGTGTGTGTGTGTGTATGTATATATATATGTATTTGTGTGTATGTATGTATGTATGTGTGTATGTATATGTATGTGTATATATGTAAATATATATATATATATATATATATATATATATATATATATATAGGCAAATGCCTTTTGTGTCAGGGGAAATGTGGAAGTCATTAAGCCTTGCACTGTGATAGTCTGGGGCACATCTTTCCTGACGATCAGGAACTGACATTCTACTCTTTCATGCTAAAGCAACAGAAAAAAATATAATAAAAATTCACAAACACACTACTACTGTTCTAACTGCAATGTCAAGCTGTGTTTTGTTGACTTAAAACATATTACGTATAAGATGTGTACTAAATCTTTTTTGTTTCTGTTTTGTTTTTATGGGGGTAAATATACCAATCTAGAGGTTTTAGGGTTTTTTAAGTGTGAACTTTTCATTGTTTAGTTTGAAGTTACAGTAAATTACAGAGTTGAAAGCAAATAGTATAAATTTAAAAAAGAATTGTTTGGACACTGAATTGTTGTCATTATATAATGGCTTATTGTTGTGTGTTGGTCCATTTCCTGCCACACACATTTAGTAATGTTATAGCAGCACAGAATTCGACTGTGGCCAAGCAAAATTTTGCATGGTAAGTTACAGTGTGAATGTAATATCATCAGAGATATGTGCCGTTTCACACAAATAGTTTTATCTTATGCTTTAAAGATTTTATATAAGATTGTACAGTTTGAAGTGAAATTCTGACCCGAAGTAGTAGTCTACCTTTTAAAATCTTTACTAATCTCACCTTTTAAGTGATTAGCTATATGAAACTTCCACTCTATATTACACATGTTGTCTTAGTTAGTAATTGTACATACAGCTAAACTGTGCAGTTGCATGTATCTTTCATTCAGCTTTAGGTCCACAAAGACAATCAACACTGCTGTTTCAATTCAGCAGCAACCTTGCCTATTGTGTGCTTATTTTTGATACATTTGTAGTTATTGCAACTGTGAATACATTTCATTTCATTTTTCATTTTCATGTTACATTACATACTACGATATATTTTGTACATCTTACTATTTTTTAATTGTTGCAGTTTTTGTTTTCTACCAGATAAGCATACCCTTTTTTATGAATGTATTGACAGGCTGTGTCTACAAAAGGCAAAGATATTTAAAGGTTATTTCTATATCCATCCATTTTCAGATCCATTGCTTCCAGGTTTACCGGTATGTCCAACCAGGAACAGGTCTTAACCATCCTTTGAAGATAGGATTTTAGTTAAATTTAAAATTTTGACCACAAACTTTTTAACTTTTCCTTTTTAGCTCTTTTGAGACTCTCCATTTGCACTGGTTCTCTGTATTTATTTTGAAAATACTTTATAAATTTGAATATATTCTGGTTTCACTATTCAATATTTAAACTACATCAACAAACAATTCGTGGAGTCAATGGAGGCTCTGATTGGGGCACTCAAGAGACTGAACGAGGAGTCTGAGTTTCTGGGCTTGCGAGTGTCCTGCGGCAGATTGAGGGTCATTTCCAGAAGGTGGGACTGGACTGCGTGTCTGGCTGGAGGGGTTACCAACCGGGATCCCGAGTTGATTCGTTGTGTAGTGGGTGTGGCAACGCACTGTGCCAGAACATGCTCCTCAACTTGAATTTGACTTTAACAAACAATCCATTGTGAAATGGAAGTTCCTTATGGAAGTATGGGACAAAGAATGCTATGCATACGTTTTAGAATGCTATAGTGACCGGGTGATAAAATGTGCCAAATATACTTGAAACTTGTTTGGAATGATGAAGCAGCAACTTGCCTTTTCTGCCAGCTACTAAGCATGCATCTGTCACTGTCCCTTTAAGCGTGCTATTAATAGCCAAATTATCTTGCATTTAGAAATTTTTAAGAATGATTATACATTTTGCAATGATTAAAACTATCAGAAAAATACAATAATTGGCATACTTTGGACTACACCATACTTTGGACTACACCATCCTTTCTTCGTCTTTGAGGTTTTATGAAGCATGCATGCAAATGCTGCCCTTTAATAATCTACCATCCTTCCCTTTCCTTGTTCTGTGGTGGTAGACCATTTTTTCCTCTCATGTATGATTCAGGATGCAAAAACAAGACACTACTGGATGGTTTTAAGTGTGAGATTCTTCATTGCTTTTCATTGGTGACATGATTTTGCTTTTTCCAGTGGTCATTAGACATACATTTTTAAAGGGTGCATTTGGATGACAGACATAATGTTACAGTGTAATATGAAAATATTTGAAATTAAGGTTTAAGTAAAATTAAGTTTAAATCAGTGTTTGAGATATTGAACTGTACTTCGTTAGCTGTTTATCTATTTTGCAGCCTTTATACGTAAACAAGCATTTTTTTTGCCATATTTGCTGTTCTCCAATTAATAATAGCACCAAAATATCCTCAAGCATTCATTGTGAATTATCAGTTATTTGATATTTCACAGTAGTTTATTTTACCTTAATGAAATTAAGTAGTAGTTTGCTGTATGATGAGAACGCACTGCCAAATATGTCAATTTTTCCTATTAAAAGACAGAGTAAAGAAGATTTCTTTTTTTAATGCGGTTTATACACAACTTAGTTTCAATGCCTAAATCAGAATTGGTTATGCAATCTGATGCAGTATCTGTTGTTTTTACTTACCAAAATGTAGACATAGCCACTTTGTTTATATTGTGAGATCCCGGCAACCCCTCCAACGGGCACTCGATAATTTCCCAAACGTGCTGTGTGCTGAAACTCTGTTAAGAGTCAGGGGTGGTTATGCGCTTCCGGTTCAACTTCAAGTTCACAGGCTCACTGCATAACGCATATGTCTCTCATGGTTGATGCAGGGAACATTGTAAACCAGCCACTGACCTGGGCTTGCTTTTTTTCTGTCCTCTCTTGTGCAGGAATAAAGCTGTTTTATTATACTGAGAAGGGAGCTAATACAGGATAGCTTTTAGAGTCACTGCTTGTGTGATATGTATGCTTAAGTGACAGCTCCCATTTGAATAAATGCTTTGAGAATGTTCCTGTCTTTTTTTTTTTTTTTTTTAAACCTTCATTTTTCTATTTATTATAAACGGAGGTCATTTTCTAAATGTATTGGGTTTCATAGTGGGGTATATAGTATATGTCTCAGCATTTTTTGTCATTATTTCCTTTATTTTCATTCTAATACACAACATGAGTTAAAAGTGTCAGGACTGTATTGCTAATAGCTTTGATGAATCCCATTGGTTGAAGACCTTTTACAATTAGACAAATAGCATGTTAATATCTTTGCAGTTGTCTTTCCAAGTACTCCTTTCTTCTTTCTGTATGTTAAGTATGGCACAAAAATGACGTAATGTAGCAAATATCTGATCTGACTATATAAACCTGATAGATCTGAATTGCTGAAATTGATATTGAGTTTAGTACTACAAATAAGAGGCCTGTATCTAAACTTCAATAATCGAATTACTGTTTTTTAGGTATTAATATCAAATCTGATCTGTGTCAAGTAAGTGCAAAGCATGAGAATTTGGTCACACAAGATTGGTAGTGTGAATACACTGTTGTTTTAGAAGGTGCACATGATTTCCAGCACTGACTACAATTTTATTGTTATGATGAGTGAGAAGAAGGAAAAATACTTAACAGAAACAACAATATGATATATTACTGTAGTAGCTGTTTCCGACCCACATTTTCAAACTTTTGGACTGATTCTCATATTTTTCTGACCATAACTGATGGCTATCCATGAGTATACAACCCATTGTTTGACTCTAGCATGAAGCTGCCATGTTGACTCAAACACTTGAAGTTTAAAGGGTGTCAGGTTTTTTTTTTTTATACTATACTGTAAAGACAGGTTGAGTTTGGCTAATCTGAAATACCAGGGACCAGAAGTATTTCCAAATTTGGAATATTTGCATAAAAACAAGATATTTTCAGGACCCTGTTTTTCAAGTTGGGACTTTTGTGGTTTTTTTGCCAGTTTACATAGGCTACCTGTTGTCACTTCTCGGGACCTTGCCGACGGGGTAGAAATGTTTCAGCTCTGTCATGTCTGTAAGCCATTAACTGACTGACAAAAGGCTACATCCAGTTTTCGTGTGGTATGAGTGCACATGCATAACATGTTTTTGCCAACTTATAGGCAATCAGCAGTAGTTTCCGGTTTTCCTAACAACATTGGAGCAATTTAATGCCCTCATATTGCAATAACATTTATTGAGAATGAAGCTTCTTTTGTTAACCCTCACCAGAGACATTCCATTGTGCAGGTGTTATTGTTTTCACACCTAAAACCCCTGCACAGTATGTCAAAGCTGCCATATGTCTTGGTGTACCCTAAACACCACAACCAACCAATGGTCAATTGAGTGATGGTGCTTTGTAGCCCTTGCTTCTTCACTGGGTACCCAAACCCCAGTCATCAATCATGTGTCCTTGCTTGGTGATGCTTAATGGAGGACAGCCTAAAGCCCCCACCACCTCCTATCCCAACCCCTAACCATACTAACACAAGTTCTAAATGAATAAATCTGTTTGGAAACTGTACATATGTCGTTCTCTTCCACGCAGCAGTAAAAAAAAAAGATTAGAGGGAAAATAGGTGGTGTCATGCCTTGGCTCAAAAAGTTTTTGATTTCAGATTTGGGAACTTCAGATTAGGGATACTCAACCTCTGTTAGTTTTTTTCTAAATTTGGCATATATTCAAAACTCACCTTATTTTATTATTGGTTATAAATATAGTTTATTTTAAAATAATGGCACATTTATACTTACACTGTTCCTATAGTAAATCTGTATATTGTGTGTAAAATTTAGAAAGCCTTAAACTGTAATTAACAATGCTTAAAGGCAAATACGTTTTTTTCTGAATAAATTCATATGATGTAAGGAAATCTGGATAACTACAGTATAATTTATATTTTATGTCTTTTCTTCTTTCTAGTAACAATAATGAACATTGGGGAGAAAAGTAAGTTGTTTTTTTTAATTCAGGTTGTATTTTAGTGTTTTATTGAAATTAAGATACAACAAAATTATAATAATGGCAGTGTTCTATTAAAAGGATTGTTTTTTGTACATGTGAATTTGAAGTAATTTAAAATTATGATACATTGTTTCCTTGTACTGCATGAAATACTAGTAAATCTTTGATAATACAAAACAAATTATTGGCAAGACCACTCTCTTTAATTTTAGAGTTTAATCAGTTCTCATTTCTGGACTAAATCCAATGACTATCAAAAGGTACAAGCATGTTGTGGATTAAAAATTTAAAAAGCAGAATTGATGCCACTTTATTGTAACTTTTACTCTTTACTATCGTATTTATTTTTTCTTTCTTGCAGTTGTTTACCTTGTGATTTTTCATCTTTCCTTCGTAATGTTTGTCTGGTCCTACTGGAAAGCAATTTTCTCAAACCCAGCTAATCCATCCAAAGATGTGAGTATCACAATATAATGTACTTTTTTTTTTTAGTAACTTTTACATTTTTTCCACTCAAAACCACATGCTATATTTTTATTAAAACCTATTAAAGGAATACTCAACCCAAAAATATTTTAAAATGTTGCTTGTCCCATGTAGTTTGTAGCGAAGACTGAGAAAATTTTTAATATCATGTTTTCGTGCAGCATGAACAGAAAAAATGTCATGGCATGTTTAAAGCCAAATAGTGATCAATGTTGTATAATGGCAAACAATGTGAAAAGCTTTTATAGGGGGGAAAAAAACCTTACATTACTTGTGTCACATAATCATCATGTCAGTTATCTAATCGTATTCCCAAAATGTGCAAAACACATGCTTTTTTTGCTAAAATATTGTGATGAGACAGTAAAAGAAGAATGAAGACTATAAAAAATATATCAAGCTATCCTATTAATATGTTCAGACAATTCTGCAAATAAAATGGTACCAAAAAATCTGTTGCAAAACTTTAGAGGCAACCATTGTAGTCTATATACACTAATCCCTCCTCGATCGCGGGGGTTGCGTTCCAGACCCCCCCGCAATAGGTGAAAATCCGCGAAGTAGAAACCATATGTTTCTATGGTTATTTTTATATATTTTAAGCCCTTATAAACTCTCCCACACTGTTTATAAATATTCTCGCAGAGTTATACAGCATAATCCCTTTGTATTCTCTTAGATATTAGGTAAGATTCATTGAAATTATGTATATAAACACACTGTTTATATACAGTAAAACCTAAATATTATTTTAAAGATATTGATTGTCTCCGATATCACGTTACAGCCATTACGATAGACATGCCACCAGCAATAAATACGTACAATGCAACAAAAATAGTATACAGTAAATGTGTGTGTACAGTGACACTAAACGTACGTACATGTACTAAGTACTGTAAGTAGAAAATTAATTATGGTTACTCACCAACAATGACACGATGACTTGTCCGATAACAATGAGTTTTATTTTACTGCACAACAAAGGAGAGCGTTACAGCCCTTAAAGGAGCCACTTCAGGCGATTGTGTAGCACTGCCGTTGTTCTTCTTCTGGCAGTGTTCAATCCAAATCCCTAAATCAGATTCCATCCAGACTACTGCCTTATTACATCCACTTACAACTCGTTTTGCACCCTGGTTAAAAGGACACTGTGGCTGTAGATCTTATATTCCTTTCCTACTTTTTAAATAAAAAGAATCGTAGCCTTCAACAAATCCAAAACGTTTACCTTTTCGGCAATCATTAACATCTTCCGTTTGCGCTTGGGCACGGTCCCTGAAGCAGTAGCAGATCGTTTTGGAGCCATAATGAAGGGCTTGACTATGCACAAAGATAAACACAAAAGAGCACAACTCTTTACACAGCGAAACACGTTGATGCTGAATGAGCGAGACGAGACTTCCTGGTTAACACTGCATTCAGCAAGCAGGAACTTAACTGCGTGCTCTGATTGGTTAGCTTCTCAGTCAGGAGAACTTAACTGCGTGCTCTGATTGGTTAGCTTCTCAGTCATCCGCCAATAGCGTCCCTTGTATGAAATCAACTGGGCAAACCAACTGAGGAAGCATGTACAGGAAGTAAAAAGACACATTGTCCGCACAACCCGCGAAGCAGCGAAAAATCCGCGTTATATATTTAGTTATGCTTTCATATAAAATTTGCGATAGAGCGAAACCGCGAAAGTCAAAGCGCGATATAGCGAGAGATTACTGTAATATACAGTAACTTTCAACTAGTAATTTGTGTTATTACTGGAGTTCAGTTTTTAAAATGTTATTTTGCACGCATAGATACAGTATATCTATATAGTTATAAAGTTATTCATGTTCATTATTATGTCCAACTGTACCAAATATACAATAATAATTCATATAAAGATTTCTTGTTTAAACATTTTCTTTGTTATATAATAAAATGATAAGCGAACGCGGAGATAGCGAGTGACATCATCCATTCCGCAGTTGCTAAGTTACAAACGCAGCACCCTGAGGTGCTTGTGCTAATCGTTGGAGACTTTAACCATGTGACGCTAGACAAAACATTCCCAGTATGTGGAGTGTAACATCCAGGGAAATAGGACTATCGACCTACTGTATGCAAACGTTAAAGACGCATACAGCACCACCCTGCTGCCTGCGCTTGGGAAAGCAGATCATAACCTGGTTCTGCTTCAGCCTCACTACAAATTAAGAGTGAAGGCGCTACCTACAACCACACAATCATTCAGGAAGTGGTCCCCTGAGGCTGGGGTCACATAGTGAGAACATTGAAGAGGCTGTTGACTGCACAGCTGATTATATCAACTTCTGTATGGACATTGTAGTTTCAGCAAGAACAGTATGCTGCTATGCTAACAAGCCATGGATTACAAGTGACATCAAGGGCCTTTTGAACCAGAAGAAAAGGGCTTTTAAAGACAGCGATCAGCATGAGCTCAGGCGTGTGCAGAAGGAACTCCGAGTCCAGCTAAGGGCGGCGAAGGAGCAGTACAGGAGAAAGCTGGAGCAGAAATTGCAGAATAACAGCATGAAGGAAGTGTGGGATGGGATGAAGATCATCACTGGCTGCAGCTCGAAGCAGGGTGCCACCATCGAGAGAGATGTGGAGAGAGCAAACCAAATGAACAACTTCTTTAACAGGTTTGACCACCGTAACCCACTCTCCTCGGAGTACTTCATCCTCCAACCATCTTTCTGCTGATACCAGCATAGGTGAGACATCCCCACCCACAATTACAGCAGCACAGGTGAGCAGAGAGCTGAGGAGACTTCGTGTCAGCAAAGCAGTGGGTCCAGTCGCCACGACTGCTGAAGGCCTGTGTGTTGAAACTGGGGAGTCCTCTACAGCGCATCTTCAACATCAGCCTGGAACAGGGGATAGTCCAGAGGCTTTGGAAAACATCTTGTATCACCCCAGTCCCAAAGGTATCACGTCCTAGTGAGCTGAATGACTTCCGGCCTGTTGCTCTGATGTCACATGTGATGAAGACCATGGAGCGGCTGCTGCTTCACCACCTGAGGCCACAGGTCTGCCACGCTCTCGACCCTCTGCAGTTCACATACCAGGAGAAGGTGGGAGCGGAGGATGCCATCATCTATATGCTACACCAATCCCTCTCCCACTTGGACAGAGGCAGTGGTGCTGTAAGAATTATGTTTTTGGACTTCTCTAGCGCCTTCAACACCATGCAACCTCTGCTCCTTAGGGACAAGCTGACTGAGATGGGAGTAGACTCGCACCTTGTGGCATGGATCGTGGACTATCTTACAGACAGACCTCAGTATGTGCATCTCGAGAACTGCAGGTCTGACATGGTGTTCAGCAACACAGGAGCACCGCAGGGGACTGTACTTTCTCCGGTCCTGTTCAGCCTATATACATCAGACTTCCAATACGATTGGGAGTCCTGCCACATGCAAAAGTTCGCTGTTGACACTGCTATTGTGGGCTGCATCAGGAGTGGGCAGGAGGAAGAGTACAGGAAGCTAATCAAAAACTTTAAATGGTGTGACTCAAACCACTTACACCTGAACACCAGCAAGACCAAGGAACTGGTGGTGGATTTTAGGAGGCCCAGGCCCCTCATGGACCCTGTGATCATCAGAGGAGACTGTGTGCAGAGGGTACAAACCTATAAATACCTGGGAGTGCAGCTGGATGAAAAAATCGGACTGGACTGCCAATACTGATGCTCTGTGTAAGAAAGGTCAGAGCCGACTATACTTTCTTAGAAGGTTGGCGTCCTTTAACATCTGCAGTAGGATGCTGCAGATATTCTACCAGACGGTTGTGGCGAGTGCCCTCTTCTACGCGGTTGTGTGCTGGGGAGGCAGTATAAAGAAGGACGTCTCACACCTGAACAAACTTGTTAAGAAGTCAGACCCTATTGTTTGAATAAAGCTGGACAGTTTAACATCTGTAGCAGAGCGATGGGCACTAAGCAAACTCCTGTCAATCATGGAGAATCCACTGCATCCACTTAACAGTGTCATCTCCAGGCAGAGGAGTAGCTTCAGTGACAGACTTTTGTCACTGTCTTACTCCACTGACAGACTGAGGAGATCGTTCCTCCCCCACACTATGTGACTCTTCAGTTCCACCCAGGGGAGTATATTCTAACATTATTCAAAGTTATTGTCTGTTTTTACATGCATTTTTATTACTCTTTAATATTGTTTTTTGTATCAGTATACTGCTGCTGGATTATGTGAATTTCCCCTTGGGATTAATAAAGTATTTATCTATCAATAACATGTACATGACCCTTTATAAGCCTGTTTCTTTTTAAATACTAACCACAATTATAAAAGTTTATTACATTTATATTGAGCTTTTCTTACCTACTTAAAACGCTTTACATAGCCAGTGGGGAACCACTTCTGCCACAGTCTGCAACTGCAGACATTTTTGCATCACTATACTTGCCACACATTAGATACTAGGCTGTAATGGAGTGCGAGAAATAGTTACCCCATAAGAGACCGTGGATGATTAGGGTCCAGAATGACTAGGCCATGGTTGTCAATTTAGCAAGGCTGTTGGGAGATACCCAGCTATTTTCAAGGAATGGCCAGAAATCTTGTATTCTATGTAATCTATGACAACAGAGAGACAGGACTTTGCTTTTATGTTTAATTTGTAGAATGACAGCAGTTTTTATGACATAGTATCTGCTTCACTACACTAGGGCTTTAAATCCATACACAGACTACAGGGTAATTGTCCCCTGAAGACATCACCAACACCTCATCAGCAGCAGCTCAAGCTTTACCTAGATGATCTCCCATCCGAGTACTGGCTGGGCCCAAACATGTGTAGAGTTGGGTAAATTACGTGTTCTAAAGTGCAGGTGGTATACTTGCTTGCATAACAGTATGTGCAAGGACCGTTGAAAAAACAAATAACTAAAAAAATAATAACCGTGTATATTTTTCATCCATGTTTGTTCCTAACTGTTCTATAAATTTTATATTGTGGATGGTGGAGGTGGTAAGCAAGGAACAGGAGAACCAAAGTGGGTTTTGGGTGTAAACTGGACCAGCCTGTTTTAATGCAGTCATCCAAAAAAAGTAATGACAGAGTTTGAGAAGCATGCATTACAGGAACGAATTTGAGAGAGGGAGCATCGATGAAGAGAGGTTCGTACATATGCAAATACAGAGGAGAAGTGCTAAAAGTACACATAGGGCAAGTGATAGCTAATATTTTTAAATTATTCAATTATCTGTCTTTGACAGGCAACGTTTCTAGTATATATACTGTGTGTGTGTGTGTGTGTGTGTGTGTGTGTGTGTGTGTGTGTGTGTGTGTATATATATATATACATATATACACACACACACGAGGTGTGGCAGAAAAGTAATGAGACTTATTTTTTTATTTACCGTTTTTATTTTTTTCAAACATCAATGTTATCCCCTTCAAAGTAGTTCCCTTGGGCAGCTACACACTGATGGAGACGTTGTTCCCACTGTTGGTAGCAGCGCTAGAAGTCTTTAACCGGTATGGTCTTCAGCATGTCCGTTACACTCTTTTGGATGTTTTCTAAAGTCCCGAAATGACGTCCTTTGAGGACATTTTTCAGTTTAGGAAAAAGAAAAAAGTCACACGGACTGAGGTCAGGTGAATAAAGGGGCTGGGGAACCACAGGAATGCCTTTTGAGGTCAAAAATTCTGTTATGGAGAGGGCAGTGTGACAAGGGGCATTGTCATGATGGAGCTTCCATTTGTTTGCAATGTCTGGTCTCGCGCGAATGACCCTTTTTTCTGAGCCTTTCAAGGATGTCTTTATAAAAAACTTGGTTGATAGTTTGTCCTGGAGGAACAAATTCTTTGTGGACGATTCCCCTTTAGTCAAAAAAACAAATCAGCGATCTTCGATTTGCTCATTCGAGCTTTCTTTGGTCGAGGAGAGTTTGCAGTGTGCCACTCCTGACTTTGCCTCTTGGTCTCAGGATCGTATTCAAAAATCCATGATTCATCACCTGTGATCACACGACTAAAGAAATCTTGCTCATTAGCGATTCTGTCAACAAGATCAAGACACTTGTTTTTTCGATTGTCCTTCTGCTCAATTGTGAGGTTTTTCGGCACCATTTTGGCACAGACCTTTCGCATTTGCAAATGTTCAGTCAAAATTTGATGAACTGTAAATCTGTTCAAATTTATTGTTCACTCAACATTCTTAATGTTAAACGACGGTCTGATCTCACAAGAGTGTTCACACGTTCAATGTTTTCATTGGTTTTCGAAGTTAAAGGCCTCCCTGAACGGTGTTCATCTTCAACGTGTTTTCTGCCTTCCAAAAATGATTTGTGCCAGTGAAAAACTTGAACTCGGGATAAAGAATGTTCCCCATAGGCCTGTTTTAACTTTTCAAAGTCACACTTGCCGATTCTCCAAGCTTAACACAAAATTTAATGGCACAACGTTGCTCCAAATTCCCCTGTTCCATTTTGCGTGACGCACAACCAAAAACACAACTTTGCTAATAGCAGTCACAAAAATCACGTAGTTAACGGAAGGAGTTGAAACTCGTACTGAGCTATGGGAGGGTACTGATACACGTGCTCTATCAAGGACAACAGCGCAGTGTTGCCAGTCTCATTACTTTTCTGCTACACCTCACATATAATATACTTTCATTTTTTTTTTTTTTCTTTTTCATTCCTTGCTTCTCTCCCATAAAAATCGTTTTTGTGGAGTGTCGTAAAGAATGCAGAGTCGCAAATGTCTTGTTGCAGTCAACAACTTCTGTATCCAGTCAGAGTGACAACTAGCTTCAGGATAGGCTCTGTGACAAGTGACATTACTTTGATTGACAAAGCTTAAAAGGGTAACCTGACCTAGGTGATGTGGTTCTAGTTTAATATTTTTTTACTTCCACATGAAATGTGGAATACTCTCAGGTATGTTCAGTGCTTTGGAGATGGTATTTTAGTCCTTCCACAGATCTGTTCCACCTCTATAATTATATCTCTGACTTGTTTTGAATGCTGCTTTGGCTTTATTTTGTTTTGCTTTGTGGAAAATCTCTACTATACTGTTGGACTACAGTGAGAGAGAGGATGTTTATTGTTACTTACTCACCACATTTGTTAATTGATAAGTGAATACATTGAACCTGAACAAAGTTAGGCTTGTATCCCTGCCTTGGATACATAGGGTTAAGGAGGTGGATAGATGGATACAGCATATGTAATGTTCCCAAATTTATCATTTCCTGAGTTTAATGTTTCTTGGACACTGTTGTTAAACATAAAAAATCTGTTATCTGAACAAGAGTAAGTCTTTTAAAATTACAATCATACTACAGCTAAAAGTGACTATATTTTGATATTTGCCTCTGTTGTCTGTCTGATTAAATTAGTTTTGCAAGTGATGCAAATCTGATATATGCGCGTTTCAGATATCTATCCTGAATGTGCATCATGTATGCAAAGTTAATAAAAATTACCTTATCAGACTGATGAGACTTAACATATGCTGGTTGTTGTGCCACTTCACATCATTCCAGTGCATGACGCCTGCAAAGTTGTTAGCTAATGATGGCAAAGAAGAGAAATTGAAAATAAAAAATCTTAGCTGTTTTCTTGAGTGCAGGTTTCACCTGTTCTGCAATTATAAAGCTGTGATCACGAGACAGGAGCTTGGACTGACGGGGACTTGGATGTCAAGGTTTTGCATGCTAAACAGTGATTACAAATGTAGTGTAAATCATTTCTGAAAATGTGATTCCATGTTATTTTTGCTTTAAAGTTCAGATCTTTGTTACTCATGTAAAATTGGTTTTACACGCTATGCTGCAGTTGTTAAACGTGTGGTTTAACAACTTCATTTTTATCAACAACATGGCCATACCATTCATGAAAAGAAATAAAAATCTGAAACAACAAAAAGGGCAATATTAATTACAGAAATTAAACAGAACAATCGGGAGATGTTCATAACTATTAACTGCAGCCAAACTGTTAAACAAAACACAAAAAAACTTCAACAGAGTGAAACAAAACCTGCAATTATGTGATTCTGATAAAAACTGACAGTTTCCTCCATTTAACGTTTTCTGCATTTAACACCTTTCCCCACATTTGTTGTTTTCAGTCAGTTTCTAAAAAAATGCAAAATGGAGGTTCTGCTCTGTGTTTACTGCATATGTATATATGTGTGTATGAGATATGTACACAGTCAATTCCAGAATCATTTGTACCCCTGAAGGAAAGGGACAAATGGACTATGTAAAATAAACAGTGCAAATAATGACACAAATATTCCTTAAATGTTTGGAGAGATTGCTTACAATTTATCTAATCATTTCTACAAGAACACTGTTTTTATTTTCAGAATTTTGTATGTTCTCAACAGTATGGCACGCAGAAATGAATTGGGTGGAGATGGGTGCTTATCGTAATTTGAGCTGGCTCTTTGCCTAATTCATTGTAATATGATTAGTAAAAAGAAATTGGATATGAACATTTTTAAGCATGTAACCAGGCTGTATTTAGCAGCTCATCGTAAATTATTTCTTTTACAGTCATATAAAAAAGTTTGAGAACCCCTCTTAATTCTTTGGATTTTTGTTTATCATTGGCTGAACAAAATTAGATAGGTGCATAAATTTTCACAAATGTTATTACTTTTCAGTTACAGTGATAGTAATAACCAGAATACTTTAGCTGCCCTTATTCTAAATATTAAATAACAATCAATAGTTTTTGGAATCAAAGTAGGTATAGTTTATGTATGTGCAAGTGTCTGATCCTAGAAATGAATCAAAAGAATCAATTCTCCTAAATGGGTAGTTAAAAAGAATCAATTCAGTAAAGTGAATTGAAATGCCCATCACAAAGATGGTTGGCTACATCCGTTTAATAGGATACACCTTCTCGTGATTGTGATGGGTCTTATATTTAAATAACAATTTCCCAAGTACCACTAGGAGTTTTTCTTTTTGATCTTTCTGTGGCTACACAGGCATACTCCTGTTTTTCCATAATAATAGTCATAATAATAAATAAACTTAAGGACATACAAACATTCATGTAATACTGAGAATTGTTAATCTATGTCAAGTCTATGTTGATATATTTATTTTTAATTAAATATTAAAAGGTTTGGTGAAAGTGAAATCCATATATGCGAGCGGCAGAGACGCGAAGTGCAGGCCAGGGGGTTGGCGAGCGAAGCCCCCTAGTTTAAAATAAGACATTCCAAGACATGCCATACCAGCAGCATTTCATACTATATGTAGTCTGTCATCCCAGCTCAGATTTTCTTCAGAAAAGCAACTGTGCTTTTTAAAATTTGCGAAAGTACTGTATTAATGATGAATTGTCTGCAGCAAGGTCCCTAAAACAGCAAGTGCATATTAAAAGGGGGAAAAACAAGCATCGTTTTTGATATTGCATTGTAAATGTCATTATCCTTATTTTTAATAAATGTATTTACAGTTCTGTTTGCCCAAGGCTGATAAAGAGCAATTTGAAAGAGAAGAAAGGCCAGAATTGCAACAAGAAATTCTCAGGAGAGTAGCTAAAGATTTACCTCTCAGCACAAGGACAGGGACAGGTGGTAAGTTTTTCCCCGGTGTTGTTTTAATCCACCTATTTATTCTTAAAACATTCTTTCTTGTTCTGATTGACTCCTATTCCTGGAGATCCAAGACTACATAGGATCATTTTTTTTATACAGATTTGTCACTCTACACAGTAATTTATTTCAGACATTTTCTACTTTTACTTCTAATTTCTTGAAAATTTAGGCTGACTTTAGCTATTATATATTTGTTAAGAATATGGATTTATGTGAAAATGAAAATGCAATAAATGTTATGTTTAGTGGATACTTATTTCTGCTTTTTATGTTGCATATTTTATTCTTGCTTATACATTCAGTTTTCTGCTTGTACATTAATTTTTCTGCTTGTATTCTGTATTTCATTGCACATTTAAAAATGTCCCGAGTATTTCATTTTACATTTTCAAATGACGAAGCTTGAGTGTCTGCCAATCTGCTATAATCCCTCTTCAAATCAGAAAATCACATGGCACACTTCAGCACAGAATGGAAAATACAGAAATCAAATCCCAGTAAATAACTTTTTGTGTAATACTTCATTTTTCAAAATAATACAAAAGTAAAGTTGAATAAATACTTATGCAGCAGAGTGTAAAATTGAAAAGAGTGAGTTCTTTGATGTTGGTCAGTAACAGTGGTTAATTACACTTACAGAAACTATTGTGCATTTAAAGTGGACTTTCTCACTGCATGCATCTAATTTAGAGTAAACTATTTTTTAATATTGGCATTATGCATTATATAGTAGGACAAAAGACTTCCATAAAGACTGATACCCTGATATGGAGATTTGTTCTTTTTGCTTTATCTAGTATATACTAGGGTTGTCACAATACCAAAATTGAAATCTTTGATTTGATATGACAAAAGAAATGAAATTTGATACCCAATGAAGTATATGATGTAACACATTAAAACATGTTTTAAATACATTGCAATTCTGTAAGCATTAAAATCTAACATTGATGAAAACTAATAATAAAATGGTAGAAATTGCATTCATCAAATTTAAATTGTAAATTTACAGGTTGTGTAATTTTTTTGTAAAAGGTAAGAGTAAAGTTCTGTAAACAATTAAGGACTTGTTCACACGGGCGTTAAGTTTTTGGATAAACGAACTTGCTCTGAACGTCCTAGACGTTTATGTTGCATTTTGTGGTGGCGATCGATTGACTTCTACACCGGCGTTCGTTTGTCTCTGTCTAACGCCAGCCTGCAGCCCAAATTGTAGTTTGTGTGTTAACCTGTGGAGGCAGTGTCGGGAACTGGATATGAAAGCCCTTGTCGTTTTATTTGAGGTGCCTCCTTTCAATATGCACCATTTTGCTATGTTAGATATTAATCTTCTTGTTTTAAAAATGCTCGTAATGGCGCGTAGGGAGAGAAAAATCCGCCGCTACTGGGTTCATCCTCTGACTGCACAATGTCGGGTTAAAGGAAGTTTTTTTGTGCTTTATGAAGAAATGCGAAAATTTCCGCAAGTTTTTAATTACTGTCGGATGTCGGTTTCCACTTTTGATTGTCTGCTGCAGCTGGTGCAATGCCACATTGCACGCCGATCAACCAATATGCGACTTGGTGTTAGCCCCGAAGAGAGACTACTTGTCACTTTGAGGAAGGTCCTCTGAAGCGTAAAATAAACGCGCAGAAAGCGAACTAGAAGCGGTTTCCTTGCGTTCGTTGGGTTTTGAACGCCAAGAAAAAGCTGCATGCAACGTTTTTTTGATGCCGTATAAACGCGCTGCGGACAAACGCGACGTCACCAAAGCCCGTGTGAACACTCTCATTGACTCCTACGTAGAAAACACTCGGCGCTTGATCCGCCACCGGACGTTCTGACGCAAAAAAGCTCGATTTTAACACCCGTGTGAACAAGACTTTAGGCCTTGTTCACACGGGCGTTAGGTTTTTGGATAAACGAACTTGCTCTGAACGTCCTAGACGTTTATGTTGCATTTTGTGGTGGCGATCGATTGACTTCTACACCGGCGTTCGTTTGTCTCTGTCTAACGCCAGCCTGCAGCCCAAATTGTAGTTTGTGTGTTAACCTGTGGAGGCAGTGTCGGGAACTGGATATGAAAGCCCTTGTCGTTTTATTTGAGGTGCCTCCTTTCAATATGGACCATTTTGCTATGTTAGATATTAATCTTCTTGTTTTAAAATACTGTAATACGCGACGTAGGGAGAGAAAAAATCGCCGCCGCTACTGGGTTCATCCTCTGACTGCACAACGTCGGGTTAAAGCAGTGCTTCTCAATTATTTTCTGTCATGCCCCCCCTAGGAAGAAGAAAACATCTCCCCCCATCGACTATAAATAGTATCATTTGTCTTTAAAATTGTTATAAGTACACCTCTGCATAACACTGTATCCTTATTAACGTATAAGAGAATAAAAAGAAAGAAATATGGACCAATTTACAACAAAGAATAGCTTTATTAAATGTAACAGAAAAGATTTAAAGTGCATTCTAAATTCAAAAAATTTAAAAGAAAAATAAAAAGCATGTTCCCGAGGTCAAACGCGACCTCCTTGACGGAGCCACAGGGGCGCGCCCCAATATTTGAGAAACACTGGGTTAAAGGAAGTTTTTTGTGCTTTATGAAGAAATGCGAAAATTTCCGCGCAAGTTTTTTAATTACTGTCGGATGTCGGTTTCCACTTTTGATTGTCTGCTGCAGCTGGTGCAATGCCACATTGCACGCCGATCAACCAAAATGCGACTTGGTGTTAGCCCCGAAGAGAGACTACTTGTCACTTTGAGGAAGGTCCTCTGAAGCGTAAAATAAATGCGCAGAAAGCGAACTAGAAGCGGTTTCCTTGCGTTCGTTGGGTTTTGAACGCCAAGAAAAAGCTGCATGCAACGTTTTTTGATGCCGTATAAACGCTGCGGACAAACGCCGTCACCAAAGCCCGTGTGAACACTCTCATTGACTCCTACGTAGAAAACACTCGGCGCTTGATCCGCGCTCACCGGACGTTACGAACGCAAAAAAAAATGCTCGATTTTAACGCCCGTGTGAACAAGGCCTAAAAGTAAAGATTTTTAAATCTGGTCTGAAGTTTGGAATTAAATGTTAATTGAGTAAATACTGCTATATTTGGTAAACAATATACATTAAAAATATTAAACCAAACATTTAATAAATGCTCAAGTAAACAAAACATAAATGTGATCTTTTGTAAACAGTTGTTCAGAAAAGTAAGACACAAACACACCACTAACACACTTACAGGCTTTGCATAAATGCAAACCATGCACATTGCATTTTTGTGTAAATAAACTATAATGGTTTGTAACTAGTGTATCAAAGTGTTCTTTTGTGAGGCCACTACATACTTTTGTTAGGTTGCAAATAAGCCTTGATATACTAAATACATGCACATATGCCCAGCTGGAAGTACATGAGTACATGGAGGAGTTGCGCCACTATGCATTTAAGCCACTATGCATTTAAGCCCTGAAATGTTATAGCACCTTGCATTATTTAGTACATTGGATAAAATATGATTTTAAAATCACATTTAATAAAATAAAAGATACTAATGCTCTACGGCAACAGACTTAATAGTGAGGGTTTAAAACTCAAGGGAGCAAAGGAGCCGCAATACCAAAGAGTGTTACTCTTTAATGAAGAGCATAAAAGTAACCCTGCCGTGATGTGTTAAACATTTACATGGCTACAAAAAACATTTTATACTGTAGGAAAAAATTACATTCCTTCTTAAAGCACAACCATTTACAAAATTATGCTTAATTTAGAAGTAAGATGCCTCTTGAAATTTATTTGTGTTGACTTGCTTGCAAATCTTGAATACATACTTGCATGCATCTTGTGGTTTTATGTTCCCATTTGCTATGAAGCCGAAGTATTTCCAGACACTAGTCTGGCTGCATTATTTGTCAGTTAAGCATGCTGGTAAAGGCTGTGATGCTTCTGCAATTTCCATCTTATTAACACCAGTGAGTGGATGGAAGTGGAGCTGCAACTCAAGCCATACCAAACTGGAATTGCATTCCTAATGTAGGTTGTACAATTGATACCATGAAA